>NW_027133140.1:0-64635 GCF_026122565.2 Emydura macquarii macquarii | reverse complement strand
ACATTTCTCAGAGCACAGATTAAGTCACGTGAAGTTATAACAACCTGTGTGTCCTTCTGTAAATCTCTACAAAGTCACAGGTGTGTCTTGGCTAATTGGAGAAATTACTTTTTAGTAGATACGTTGCTAATGGGGATTGTTTTAATGAGCACAAAATGAAACAAGTTTTTTTTATGTAAGGATTATTTTTATCCAAGTGAAGATAAAAAATTAAATTAACATGTTTCAAATAATAAAACTGAAATGGAAAATTTAATCTCCATGACTGTGAAATGTCAGCAGCCCCTGCCTACATATGAACATAAGAATGGCCATACTGGGTCAGACCAATGGTCCATCCAGCCCAGTATCCTGTCTTCCTACAGTGGCCGGTGTCAGATGGACCAGAGGGCATGAACAGAACAGAGCAGTTACTGAGTAATCCATCCCCTGTTGTTGAGTCAACACTTCTGGCAGTCAGAAACGTAGGGACACCCAGAGCATGGAGTTGCATCCCTGATCATCTTAGCGAATAGCCATTGATAGCCCTGTCCTCCATGAACATATCTAATTATTTTTTGAAACCAGTTATACTTTTGGCCTTCACAATGTCCCCTGACAATGCGTTCTGCAGGTTGGCTGTGCACTGTGTGAAGCAGCACTTCCTTTTGTTCATTTTAAACCTGCTGCCTATCCATTGGATTGGGCAACCCCTGGTTCTCATGTTATGTGACGGGGAAATGGTACTTCCTGATTCACTGTCTCCTCACCATTCATGAGTTTATAGACCTCTATTATACCCCACCGTAGTTGTCTCTTTTCCAAGATGAAAAGTTCCAGTCTTTTCAATCACTCCTCATATGGAAGCTGTTCTATACCTCTAATCATTTTTGTTCTCCTTCTTTTCCTTTTCCAATTCTAATGTATCTTTTTTGGAATGGGGAGACCAAAACTGCATGCAGTATTCAAGGTGTGGGCGTACCATGGATTTACATAGTGGTATTGTAATATTTACTTATTATCAGTCCCTTTCCTAATGGTTGTGTTAGCTTTTTTGACTGCTGATGCACATTCAGGGGATGTTTTCAGAGAACTATCCATGATGACCCCAAGATCTCTTTCTTGAATAGTACATGGCAATTTAGACCCCACCATTTTGCATGTACAGTTGGGATGATGTTTTCCAATGTGCGTTCATTTACATTTATCAGTACTGAATTTTATCTACCATTTTGTTACCAAGTCACCCAGTTTTGTGAGATCCCTTTGTAACACTTTGCCATCAGCTTTGTATTTAATTATCTTCAGTAGTTTTGTATCATCTGTAAACTTTGCCAGCTCACTGTTTACCGCTTTTACCAGATCATTTAGGAATATGTTGAACAGCACTGAACCAAGGACAGATCCCTGAAGGACCTTGCTATTTACCTCCCTCCATTGTGAAAACTGACCATTTATTCCTACCCTTAGTTTCCTGTCTTTTAACCAGTTTCTGATCCTTGAGACAACCTTCCCTCTTATCCCATGACTCCCTGTAAAGGACCCCTGTTGGGGGCAGGGCCGGTGGCCCTCCCTCTCCATCAATCTCTAAGGGAGGCCACACCTCCCAGCCTCTGCACTCTGTGGGGAGTCCTAATAAAGAGGGAACAGTCTCTGGCCCTTAGTAGGGCAAGCCCCGGTTCCAGGCCCCGGCCCTTAGGTGGGGCGAGCCAAGCAAACGGGGAAGTATTCTCTGGCCCTTAGTAGGATGAGCACACAGTTCAAGGCCCCAACCCTTAGGCAGGGGGGGCCAGCAATGGGAACAGTCTCTGGACCTCAGTAAGATGCGTAGGCAGTTCCGAGCCCCAGGCCTTAGGCTGGGCAGGCAAAGCAAACGAGCAAATGGGAACAGTCTCCAGCCTCCCAGAGGGGTGAGGAAATAGTCCAAGGCCCAGCCCTCAGACAGGGCGGGCCGTCAGCAGGGAAAACAGTCTCTAGCCCGCTGAGGGGCGAGCAAGCAGTTCCAAAGCCTTGGCCCTTAGGCAGGGTGGGGCAGAGAGCGGGGAACAGGTTCTGGCCCATAGCAGGTGATCAGCCCTAGGTTGGGGTAGGAAGAGAGCTCTGGCAGTGACAGGGGTGTCCCATCACTGGGTCAGTGGGGTTCCAGCTGAAACGCGCTGACTCAGTGCAAGCATAAGCTCAGCCGGACTGTAGTCAGCTGCCCCTGGGCTACTTCCTCCCACACTCTCCCAAGAGTACCTGGTCCCATGAGTTGCTCCCTATCTCCTCGGGGCATTCTGCCAAAGGGAAGTTCCAGAAGCCCTCAGCCTCATCACTCAACGGCAGGTACAGGAGCTGTTCGGAGTCGTCTGTGGAGTGCAGCTCCTCTAGGTCACATGGCCCTGGGGTCTCCTCTGGCCTGCAGACTGGGACCAGAACACGACCCCCGACTGCCCCCCCAGCAGGGTCCTCCTCAGAGCCTCCTTCATCTCCTTGTTTCGTAGGCTGTAGATCAGCGGGTTGAGAAAGGGGGTCCCCACCATGTAGAAGAGAGTCACCACCTTCCCGCTGCTTCCTGAGGCGGCTGGATTGACGTAGGTCACCATGATAGAGCTGTAGAAGAGACCCACGATGGCCAGCTGTGAGGTGCAGGTGGAGAAGGCCTTCTGCCGCTCGGCCTCTGCAGGGAGCCTTAGCACCGCCCTGATAATTAGCCCGTAGGAGGTCAGGATGAAGAGGATGGTGCTGAAGATGATGAGGCAGGTCGTGGTGGAGAAGGTCTGTTCGGTCCAGGGAGCTGGGGCTCAGGAGGCAGCCAGCAATGGGCCCGGGTCGCAGATAAAATGATCCAGGGTGTTGGGGCCACAGAAGGAGAGCTGGGAGATGAGAACAATGGGCATCATGAACCTGAGGAAACCGACGAGCCAACTGGAGGCCACCAGCACCCAGGAGATCTGCGGGGACATGAGGACAGGGTAGCGCAGGGGATGGCAGATGGCCAGATACCTGTCCAAGGCCATGGTCGAGAGGAGGAAGCACTCGGTGGCCCCCATGGAAAAGAAGACGTAGAACTGCACGAAGCAGTCGAGGAAGGAGATGGGGATGCTGGGGTTCATGAGGTCAAAGAGCATCTTCGGCACGGTGGTCGTGACGTAGACGATCTCCACCCAGGCAAAGTTCCCCAGCAGGATGTACATGGGCAGGTGTTGGAGACGGAGGTCCCCCAACACGGCCCTCATGATGCTCAGGTTTCCTGCCACCGTTCCGGCGTAGGCGGAGGAGAGAAGGGCGCAGAGGAGTGTGCGGCTCAGCCGGCCCAGGGAGGGGAAACCCAGCAGGATGAGCTTGGTCACTGGGCTGGTGCCATTGGTCGTGTTCATCAGTGGGCCTTGGAGCTGAAAGGAACCAATCGAGAGGATGCTAAGGTTCTACCCAGAGCTGGGGAGGGGCAGGAGGTGGCGTTAGAGTCGTAGGGAGAAGCAGACTCACACACACACTCACAGTCAGACTCTCATATATGCCACTTTTCAAACTCTGCTGATACTCAAGCTGGGTTTATTCTGATCCTGCACTGAGGCATTCGGCCAATTGTCCTCCCTGGGAAACGAATCCTTGCTCCTCCTTCCATAGCTGTATCAGCTTCTCTGGACCAGTCTAGGATCACAAACCCCTTCTGTGCTGGCCAAAACAGCCAATGATGCTCAGACAAGCAGGGAGAGCTGATTGAACATCCCTTCCTTCCTACTCTTCAAGGCTACAGTGAAACTGACTGCATCTTTGGGCACCTTAATTCCTTTGAAAGCCTGGCCCTAAATCTCTATTGGAAATTGGATTAGACTCCTGAATGACTTAAGTGCCTTGGTCGTCTCTCTCACCAACAGAAACTGATCCATTAAAAGACCCATTTTATCTCTTTAAGCGCCTTGGAAAATTTTACCCCAAATCTTTCCTAATGTCTAACTAACAAGTGGCACGGAATTGAATTCAGGGGACTTTTCAAAATTCCTTACCTTGAGTTTGGACAGACCCAAAGATGACGTCAGTGATGGATTGGCCCTAATTGCTCTGCAGAAGAAAAATCAATGTTAATATATCAATAGGATTAAACAATGGAATCAATTTTTGTTTATGAATTCATTATATTGGAATTAATGTTTAGTGTCAATTAATAGTTATACTGTTTATTCATTATTTTTGCCATTATTACTCAGGTAGCACCTAGACACCCCAGTCGATGACCAGGAGTAAGAGTTATAGATTAGATTAATTTCTAGATTTGATTAAAATGTAAAACTAGCTGTATATTATATCAATTCCTATTCCTGACTAAAATAAACAACTTCCTATGGTATCAATTCTGATATTTAATTAAAATAAATTAATATCTATATATGCTGTCAATTGCTACCTTCAATTTAAATAATAAATGAATAACAATTTTATATTAATTACTGTTTTGTTTAAAACAGTAAATTTAGAATTATATATCATATTGATACCTACATTCAATAAAAATGTAAAATCATTAAGTCCATACTGTATTGATTTCTAGATTCACTTCACATGTTAAATTAATATATATATATACCATGTTAATTTCTAGATTTGATTAAAATCTCAGATTAATAAATACATAGTGTGATGATTTCCAGATGTGTTTAAATATGTTACATTAAAATTATATATGACATAAATTCCTATTTTTATTAAAATAATTAATGATATATTCTTATTTATAATTAAAACAGTAAATTAAGAATTACATATAACATTTGCTTGGATTTGATTAAAATATTAAACTGATAAGAACATTTTGTAGTCATTTCCAGATTTTATTAAAATATTAAGTTAATAATGATCTATTTTATTTCCAAGATATGGTTAAAATATTAAGCTATTATATATATAAATATCTAGATTATTTTACAATATTCATTTAAAAACTTAATATATTTTTAGATTTGATTACATTTGTAGTTGTATTTTTTTTTTTTACCTATAGAGCTGACAAAAATACTGAGTTAATATTTCCATATAGGACAAATTTCTAGAATCTGTTGAAATATTGGGTTAAGAAAAGCATATTACATTAATTTAAGATTAAAGTCAAATATTAAAGTAGTAAATGTATTATATTAATTCGTAACTTAGATTAATAAAATTCAAAGAGAGATTGGAAATGTTAACTCAATAAATACGTTTTATATGTAGTTCTAGATTTGAATAAAATGACCCTACTTCAATTCTGGTTTCCTGAAAAACTCAAAGATGTTATCTGTTCTGATCATCTGATTACAGAGAATATAAAACAGATCAGAATCTCTTTTTGAAGGTGATCTACAAATGAAACATTTTTTTCTTTTTTTGCTTCTTTACGAAAGAGGGACAAAGTCCACCTGAAATGTTTTTAAACCTTTTTTTAAAAATTTCGTTTACACTTGGCTCTAGCTACGCTCACACTTACTTCCCTATTTATCTGGCTGTCTACCTCTCAGTCTGGAATGTAAATCTGTTCTTTTCTGGAGAACTCCTGGGCAGTCTAAGGATGTTGACTGGGCTCTCTTAACGATTTAGGCCTTAGCAGCTGGGATAATTTGAATTGATTTTTAAACTGATCTAGTTAAACCGATATTTGGACGCAATTACTTTGGTCTCAAAGAAGCTGATTTCAGGTTAGGTTAAAGCTATTCCCATTTGATTTAAGACAAACCAGAATAATCTGGTTCAAACTGAATTCAGAACATCCACACAGCTCTTTGCACTCGTTTAACTATATCAGTTTAAATTCAGAAACGAATTATAATGTGGCAATGAAATTGGTGAAACTTTAAAGTATGGTCTACCCTGCTTTTACTGCATACTTACTGGGACAGCTGGGAGCTGTTTGTTCCAAATACTAACACCTGAACTGAAGAGGTGAAGGGGTTATGATTCTACATTAGAGTACCTTTCCCCATCATGTTAATTAGTCATTGGACTGAAATGTGCATTAGTGGGAAAACAATGGCTCAGATCCCCAGCTACTGAAAACCAATAATGGAAGGAGGGGAGTCAGATCTGGGAAGAGAATGGGGGCTAGTAGACAGAGCAGGTGAGTCTGAGAATCAAGACTCCTGGGTTCTGACCCCAGCTCTGGGAGAGGAGTGGGGCCAGTGGGTTAGGAGCTGGGGGGGCTGGGAATCAGGATTCTTCAGCCCTAGTCTTGTGTCTGAGACAGGACATGGCTCTGGGCTAGTGGTTTAGAGCACAGGCCACTGGGATTCCAGACTCCTGGGTTTCACCCCTGATTCAGAGGAGGAGGGCAGGGTAATAGAGTTATACAATTTATGGCCAGACAGGACCATCACTGTCCAATGTCCCATCTCCAGCCATGGACATCTCCTGGTGCTTCAGAGGAAGGGGGTCAAACAAAACAAATACAACCCAAAACAAACAAAAAATCACCAATAATACATTGCAGGGGAGGATCCCTTCCTGACCTCTGCCTGTGGCCGGCTGAAGCCCTGAAGCACGTGCTTTAGGAACATAGGACATTAACTGGAAGTGATCACCCGGGCTGCTGAGCTCTGTTCCCCACATCCCAAGCAGCTTCGTCATACAATCACACTTGTAAAATTGTCCACCTCTCTCTTAAAACTAGCTAAGTCGTTTGCCCCGCACAACTCCTACTGGGAGGCGGTTGCAGAACCTCCCCCTCTGACGGTTAGAAACCTCCTGCTAATTTCCAGCCTAAATTTGTGGGTGGCCAGGTTAGCGATTGGGGCAGGCAGGGGCGGGCAGCAGAACAGCGCAGCAGCCATGGAAGAATCAAAGCAAGAACGAAGCTGTGTGTGAAAACCCACCTGGCTGTGAGATCTCCGCCGCCTCCCTCCTCCTCTGCTGTGAAGGGAGCTGGGCGAGAGGGGCTGATATCTGCTCTCTGAGCCGCTGTGTCCCTCAGACTTGGACTCTGGGGTGAGCAGGAGCAGCCAGATCTGGATTTGATCCATGAATGATCTGGGGTCACCCAGGGGAGTGCCAGGGAGAGCCCCCCTACTCACACACAGTCTCCCACGTTGCCCTTCCCACAAGCACAGCCCCACCTGCAAAAACAGGACTTGGTGGACACCAAGATGAGGCCACATTGAAAACCCCAGCACCAGCCCCCAGGGCACATGGGGAATCCCGGCCAGGGGCTGGCAGTGCTAAGGCCGTGCTCTGTCTTCCAGGAGGTGCTGGGCTCTCTCGCTTCCTCCACCCTCTGAGCAGGGTCCATTCCTTCCAGCAGGCAACAGCAGGGACGCACCCCACCCCTCGGCACCGGTCGAGCCACCCCTTGTGGCGTCACTGTGTATCCGTCCCCAAGCCATCCTGCCCCAGAGCTGGCTGCATCTCAGCACCAGGTGAGCCATCCTCATGGGGTGTCACTGTGCTCAACCCCAGAGCTGGCCGCATCTCACCGGTGCTGTGTACATGGAGTCGAAGGGCGAAGATGCTTTATAAACACAGGCCCAGTGTAGACCTTGCACTGCGGGGGGATGCTGTGCTTCTTCTTTACCAAGACAAGGAAAAAGCAAAGATCCTTCTGAGCTCCCCATTGTGTGGGTCCTATACTCAGCCGGCACCTCATTAACCATTATTATTAATTAACTAGATGGTCACATACTTCCGTACTTCTCCAGGACAAGCTGTTCACCCGGCTGGGCCCTGGCCCCGCTCTGGTCGGAACCCAGTGAACCAAGCCTGGCTTGGGGGGAACAGATGGAGTGGGGTGTCGCTTTTCCACTTTTATACCAGACAGTCTTCTTGGGGGCAGCTTTGTCCCACTTCCGGCCAGGGAGAGGCAGCACGCTCTTGGACAGGGCATCCTCCACACAGCATAACAAAGTCATGATGACAGGGGTGGCCGGACACCATTCCTGGGAGTGGTGGAATGCCTAGTATCCCGGGAATGTCTGAGTGGCCACCCTAGACCCTCACCAAAGGCTTTTAAGCAAACTAAGCAGCCATGGGATAAGAGGGAAGGGTGAGTAACCGGTTAAAAGATAGGAAACAAAGGGTAGGAATAAAGGGTCAATTTTGACAGTGGAGAGGTAAAGCCTGGGGTCCCCCTGCACTGTTCAACACATTGATCAATGATCTGGAAAAGGGGCAAACAGTGACGTAGCAAAATGTGCAGCCAATGCAAAATGACTCCAGATAGTTAGATCCAACCCTGACTGCGAAGAGTTAAAAAGGGATCTCACTAAGGGCAGCAAAATGGTGATGATAGATGTAAAGCAGTGCGTGTTTGAAAAAATAATCCCAGCTGTATATACAAATTGATGGAGTCTAAATTAGCTGTTACCGCTCAAGGAAGGGATCTGGCACCATCGTGGTTAGCTCTCGGAAAACATCCACTCAATCTGCAGTGGCTGTTAAAAAAGCTAACAGAATATCAGGAACCAATGGGAATGAGATAGATAATAAAACAGAAAATATCATACTGCCACTCTATAAATCTTGGCATGCCCACGCCTTGAATACTGTGTGCAGTTCTCATCTCAACAATGATATATTCAAGTTGGAAAAGGTGCAGAGAAGGATAATGAAATGGTTAAGGGGATGGAACAGCTTCCCTATGAGGAGAGAGTAAAAAGACTAGGACTGTTCATCTTAGAAAAGAGATGACAAAGGGGGATAGGATAGGGGTCTATAAAATCATGACTGGCATGGCGAAAGTGAACAGGGACGTATTATTTACCCCTTCACATCACACCAGAATCAGAGGTCACCCACTGAAATGAATAGGCAGCAGGTTTAAAACAAAAAAAGGAACTAATTCTTCACCCAGTGCACAGTGAAGCTGGGGAATTCCTTTCCAGGCAATGGCATGAAGGCCAAAAGTATAACTGGGTTCAAAAAAAGACTGAGATAAGTTTATGGTCCATCAGTGGCTATTAGCCAAGATGGTCAGGGACGCAACCCCACGCTCTGGGTGTCCCTAAACTTCTGACTGCTAGAAGCTGGGACCACTTGGGATCACTCCCTAATTGCCCTGTTCTGCTCATTCCCTCTGAAGCATCTGTCACACACTGGGGAAAAAAATCATAAATCGTATAGTCTGCTCAGGAGGAGAAAAAAATTCAAATATATTGAAAAATGTATGTAACATAAACAATTCTTCACCGTAAGTGTTATGGGGACTTTAATATAGAATGTTCCCATAAATTAATATGGCTAGTCAAATATTTTACATCTTGTCCTTTTCTCTCTGATACAAATAAACAGCTTATGTGTATTTCCCATAGGACAAGTCAGCAATATGATTTAATAAAAATTCAGTCTTTACTTTTACCAAGAATTACTGAGCTCTGTTTGTTTGTTTTACTACAAGGTTTTATTTTTGTCTGTCTGTCTTTATCGATTCAACCCACGTTGTCTTTTTGGCTTTGATTGTCTTTTCCCCTTATCCTGATATAAAATGTATTTATAAAGAAAGTTGCTCAATCTTGTTTTAATGGAAATTGTTTTTATTAAAAAAAATGGTTTTTTTAATTGAAAATTGGGAAATAAACATTTTCAGACAGTTTCCAGATTTTCAGAGAAAAAACAAGTAATGAAAAAATCTGTCATTTACTTATTTTTGGTGTGTTCTTTTTCTTCCTTTTCTTTCTCTTCTTCTGTCCTGGCTTTTTCCTTAGAAAAAGGAAAGAAAGTAAAAAAAAAGAGAAAAAGTGACAAGGAGCATGAAAAAAGGGTTACTGAAAAAAAGCCATAAGCATGTTAGATAAAAATGCCACTGGTATTTATTTTTAAAACAATTTCTTCCAAAACCTTTGCAGTAGAACATTTTTGAAGCCCCTCAATAATTTTGTGATTATTTTCCTTTTCCAATCAGTTCAAAATGCAGGACTTGAAGTAGTTGAAATGCAGCTCCCCTGTCTTCTTAAGTTAAAAAAAAAAAAGCCCTCTTCTTACTCAACGGATCTGCAATTCAGGGGTAAGAGGGTCAGATTGTCAGGACCAAAATAATTTTTACCCCTGCTAGCCTCATTGAGCCAACGGAGGTCTGGGATAGTGGCTGGGTGTTGCTTCCCACTGAAATATAAAGAGAACTCTTAACTCGTTTCCAATCAACGACACCTGTGAAAACCCACTGACTCATCAGGGATTCCCATGGCTCTTATATACCTTTGCAAATACGGCCAAGGTTAGACAGGTCCCTATGTCCCAGGTTAGCAGCCTAGGCATCCTCTTTATGCTTATTTTTCATTATGGCTTAAGAAAACAGTACCCCAAGAAGGACTTGTGCTCCTAAATCCCCTAAGAGCATTTGAAAACTCCATTATAATCTAATGCTTCATGAAAGTAATGTCTATTAACGTTTATTGATACCTTTGGCGGACAAGTTAGATGACAAAGACTGATGAGGTATGCCTACTCATAACAAAGCAATCAGTTATAATACATAAATCCTAATATAGCACTTTTCATCGCTAGATCTTAAAGTGCTTTACAGACAGAATTCAGTGTCTTTAGCCTCATTTTACAGATGGGGAAACTAAGGCATGGGGCAGGGAAGTGACTTGTCAAAGCTCACCCGGCAGGTGAACGTCAGAGCTGGGAGTAGAACGCAGCCCTCTAGAAACCGAACCCAGTGCTCTATCCACTAGACCACACTGCCACAAATAGACAAGTCCCAATGATCTACTTCGTGTTCTCCCTGTAAATGTGCAACTAATTCATTATAAATCGTTGCACCAACACTAGATGTTACGTTTTGATCATTCAGAACATTTCTGGGTGAAAAATGGAATTTGCAGCACAATGGATACTCTGCTGTGAAATACCTGTGTTAGGGGCTTTTTAAAAGAAAACTATTATTAAAAAAAACAATCACTATGGATTTCTGCTGTTGTTGTTGTTGTTGTTTTGGCAATCAACCCCTCCAGAATCCCCGCAACATTTTCATTATCAGCAATTATTTTCGTTAAAAAATCTTTGTTTGTTTGTTTGTGTTTGATTGTTTGTTTTAAACATGAAACCTCTATAAGAAAAATTTCAAATAATTTTTTTTCTGCTCATTTTGGTTAATTTTCTTTCCAAAAGAAAAAAAAATATTCATAACCATCTTCACTCCACATATTGTGACATTATTTCTCTGTTCCTTTAGCACTTCTTTAATTTTATGAAATCATTATTTTATTAGTAATAGCAGCAGCACCTAGGAGCCCCAGTGACGGACCCAGACAGCATTGCGCTAGGTGCTGCACAAACACGGAACAGAGAGACAAGCCATGTCCACAAAGGTTTAATTATACTTGAGAGTTTTAAAGTGGCCTGTGGAAGGTCAACTGACCTTTGAAAACCAAGTCTATGTGAAATTACCCCAAATTCTCAGGACTCCATTAACGGCTGTGTCACTACATTTTCATCCAGTGTAATTCCAATGAAATCAATAGACCAGCACAATCAGTAACAAATCAGGCTTTTTACAAGCAAGGATATTTTAGAAAGTGTTCACAATGCCAACTGCCCTTTGATTGGATATCCTAATCGCATAGCATGCTGGAGCCGGGAGGTGTGGCCTCCCTCTGAGATTCACTCAGAGTGAGAGCCAAACCCACCCTGGGGGTTTGAGCCCAGAAGGACACCACCTGGCCGGAAGCCGGTGGGCGGGGCCAGGCCTTTAAAACCCAGGCCTGCTCGCTCAGTTAGGCCCCGGTGGCCAAGGGAGAAGGACGCCTCTGCCTTGGGCTGAGCCTAGGGCCGTACCAAAGGCCCACGCAGAGGGGAAGCTGCCGGACCTACCCACGGCTTGGGCCCTGCTGGTCCGGAGGAGCTGCCTGCTGCCTGGGACCCCGAGAACCTGCCGGCACTGCCCGCTGACTTGGAGGAGCTGCCCTCCACAGAGGACCCTGCGCAGCTTCCGGAGCTGCCGCCGGTGGACGGGGAGGGATTTGTGGGACTCCCGCAGGCCCTCGAACCCAGCACCCCAGAGGAGGTGACGAGGTCCAGGTACTTTAGACATAGGGCGGGAGGAAGGAGCCCAGGGAAGCCGGCTGTGATGAGTCGGCGCGTTTCAGCTGGATCCCTGCCGACCCAGTGATGGGACGGGACCCCCGTCACTGCCAGGGCCCTGGGCTGGGACGCAGTGGAGATGGGTGGGCCTGAGTCCCCCTCCCCTCTTCCTTCCCCTGATCTGGGGTGGATGCCGGCTAGCGCCAGAACCTGTCCCTCACTGCCTGTCCTGCCCTGCCCTGCCTAAGGGCCGGGCACAGACTGCAGCTCACCCTGCCAAGGGCTCGAGCGTGTGCGTCTGCTTCTGCCTGCCCTCCCCGACCGGCAGTCCATAGACGACTGACTGCCCCGGCTAAGGACTAGAGACGGCTGTCCTCTGCCCTGCCCTGCCAAGGGCCAGGCCTTAGACTGTTGCTCGCCCGACCAAGGGCTCGGGCCTACCTGGGTTTGCTTACCTGCGCCCCCCGAGGGCTAGGCAAGAGACTGCTTCCTCGACCAGTCTGAGGGCTTGAGACTATTTCCTCTGCTGGCCCGTCCCTGACAGCGGGCCAGACCCTAGACCGATAGCGTGCCTGCGGGGCGAGACGCTATTCCCCTAAAAAGGGGCGACTTGAACCCAGGCTTGCCCTAGTGAGGGCCAGAGGCGGCCCCCTTGATTCAGACTCCCCAAAAACTGTAGGCGCCGGGAGGTGGGGCCTCCCTCTGAGATTGACTCAGAGGGAGAGTCCCCAGCACTGCCCCTACAGGGAAACCTCTTCACATGCATATAGCAACTCCCTGACCATGTGAGATACGTCACATGGCACAGATCTGTTCTTTCATTGGACAGATAGAGAGTCTGAGGCACAGAATCATTTTTATTAACTCCAGAAGTAACTTCCTGTGAATATTGACAAATATTTTCAAAAAAAAACTTCACAATCTATAAGGCTCAAATGAAACTTAGGGTCCAAAATCCTGTTAACATTTGTGTGTCTCCCTCAGACCAGTTCTATCTTTCAAATCACTGTTTCTCTGTTGAAAGGAACCTTAGGAGATCATCTAGTCCAACCCCCTGATCAAAGCAGGACCAACCCTGACTAAATCATCCCAGCCAGGGCTTTGTCAAGAGGGGCCTTAAAAACCACTAAGGATGGAGATTCCACCACCTCCCTAGGTAACCCATTCCAGTGCTTCACCACCCTCCTAGGGAAAAAGGTTTTCATAATATCCAACTGAGACCTCCCTCATTGGTACTTCAGATCATTGCTCCTTGTTCTGTCATCTACTACCACTGAGAACAGCCTAGCTCCATCCTCCCTGGAACCCCCTTTCAGGTAGAATCATAGAATCATAGAATATTAGAGTTGGAAGGGACCTCAGGAGGTCATCTAGTCCAACCCCCTGCTCAAAGCAGGACTAACCTCAGCTATATCATCCCACCCAGACCTTTGTCAAGCCTCAGCTTAAAAACCTCTCAGGATGGAGATTCCACCACCTCCCTAGGTAACCCATTCCAGTGCTTCACCACCCTCCTAGTGAAAAACTTTTTCCTAATGTCCAACCTAGACCTCCCGCCCTGCAACTTGAGACCGTTGCTCCTTGTTCTTTCATCTGCCACCACCGAGAACAGCCTAGCCCCATCCTCCCTGGAACCCCCTTTCAGGTAGTTAAAGGCCGCTATCAAATCCCCCCTCACTCTTCTCTTTTGCACACTAAACAAGCCCAGTTCCCTCAGCCTCTCCTCATAAATCCTGTGCTCCAGCCCCCTAATCATTTTGGTTGCCCTCCGCTGCACTCTCTCCAACTTGTCAACATCCTTTTTGTAGTGGGGGACACAAAACTGGACACAATATTCTAAATGCGGCCTCACCAATGCCGAATAGAGGGGAATAATCACTTCCCGTGACCTGCTGGCAATGCCCCTCCTAATGCAGCCCAATATGCCATTAGCCTTCTTGACAACCAGGGCACACTGCTGACTCATATCCAGCTTTTTATCCACCGTTACCCCCAGGTCCTTTTCTGCAGAGCTGCTGCCCAGCTCGTTGATCCCCAGTCTATAGCTGTGCATGGGATTCTTCCTTCCTAAGTGGAGGACTCTGCAGTGGAGGTAGTTAAAGGCTGCTATCAAATCCCCTCTCATTCTTCTCTTCTGCAAACTAAACAAGCCTAGTTCCCTCAGCCTCTCTTCATAAGTCTTGTGCTCCAGCCCCCTATCATTTTTGTTGCCCTCCGCTCGACTCTCTCCAATTTGTCTACATCCTTCCTGTAGTGGGGGACCCAAAATTGGACACAATACTGCAGATGTGGCCTCACCAGTACTGAATAGAGGGGAATAATCACTTCCCGCAATCTGCTGGCAATGCTCCTACTAATGTAGCCAAATATGCCATTAGCCTTCTTGGCCACAGGGGCCCACTGCTGACTCATATCCAGCTTCCTGTCCACTGTTATCCCTGGGTCCTTTTTTGCAAAATTTCTGCCTAGCCTGTCGGTCCCGAGTCTGTAGCTATGCATGGGATTCTTCCATCCCAAGTCCAGGACTCTACTTGTCTTTGCTGAACCTCATCAGATTTCTTTTGGCCCAATCCTCCAATTTGTCTAGGTCACTCTGTATCCTATCCCTACCCTGCAGGGTATCTACCAGTCCCCCCAGTTTAGTATCATCTGCAAACTTGCTGAGGGTGAAATCCACCCCATCCTCCAGATTATTAATGAAGATGTTGAACAAAACCCACCTCAGCACCAACCTGGAGGTCACTCCACTTGTTACTGGCTGCCAACTTAACATTGAGTCATTGATCACCATCCTTTGAGCCGGATGATCTAGTCAGCTTTCTATTCATTTTATAGTCCATTCATCCATCCATACTTCTTTAGCTTGCTGATAAGAATACTATGGGAGACCGTATCAAAAGCTTTGCTAAAGTCAAGGTATATCATGTCCACCACTTTCCCCACATCCCCAGAGCCAGTCATCTCATCATAGAAGGCAGTCTTTTTAGTCAGACATGACTTGCCCTTGGTGAATCCATGCTGACTGTTCCTGATCACCTTCTTCTCTTCCAAGTGCCTTAAAATGGATTCCTTGAGGACCTGCTTCATGATTTTTCTGGGGACTCAGGTGAGGCTGACCAATCTGAAGTTCCCCGGATTCTTCTCCTTCCCTTTTTTGCAGATGAGCACTATTGCCTTTTTCCAATCATCTGGGACCTCCCCCAATCACCACGAGGTTTCAAAGATAACAGCCAATGGCCATTAATGATGTTCTTGAGATCTTAGAATATTTCCCGGTAATTAAACTGGGATGGCGGTTCTAAGCAATGAGAATCTCCAATTCAGGAACACACATAAAGCTAGGCCTCATGGTACAGACACTCAGCTCACGTAAACTGGCAAAGCTCTATGGGACTATTCAAATTTACACCGCCTGGGAACTAAAGCAGACTTACACAAACTGAGGATTTGACCCCACCGACCCTAGTCATGCTACATTGATAGACACGACCTGGGGTCCAGCCCTTCATGTTTGTTCAGTCTTCCTGACACTCCTTCAACCGGTGTGAATTAAACATTTTTAAAATGCCATGCTGCATAGCACCTGTAGGCTAATGACCCTTTTTGTTTACTGCTGTCTGGAATAAGAAAAAAATATAATTGCTAAGAAAGAAAGAAAGAAAGAAAGAAAGAAAGAAAGAGAAAGTTGATGCATTCAACCAATAGAAGTTGAAAATCAGATACAGGAAATCTTAGCAACAGTGAACCCCTCAAAAGATCTGTCCACCCCCCATGGGAATGAATCACTCCTTAACCATTAAAAGTTGCACTCCTGCAATTACAGTAGAACCTCAGAGTTACGAATATCATCTTTACTGCCCAGGACTGTGTTAAATATAAACTACTAAAAATATAAAGGGAAAGTTTAAATAAACTATTTGACACAGTGAGGAAACTGCTTCTGTGCTTGTTTCATTTACATTAAGCTGGTGAAAAGCAGCATTTCTCTTCTGCAAAGGGAAGTTTCAAAGCTGACTTGAGTCAATGTTCGGCTGTAAACTTTTGAAAGAAGAACCAGACTGTCTTGTTCAGAACTGCAAACTTTGCAGAGTTACGAGCAGCCGCCATTCGCCAGGTGGCTGGTAACTCTGCGGTTCTGCTGTAATCCCATTGGGCAAAGAGCTAAGAAAGAGCAGACGGGTTAGGCACTTCTGTCTCTTGTTCAGTTCAGATTCACAGGCAAAAAACAGGGATTTGAAACTGTTTCATGGGCCAGGTTCCCAGCAGGTGTGAATCAGCCATAGCTCCATTGCCGTCAATGGGCCAGATCCCCAGGTGCTGTAGATCAATTTCAGATCCACTGAAATCAAAAGGCCACATCTCCACTTGGCACAAACCATCAATGAAATGATACCAAGTGACATCAGTTTCGGACACTGCACTGAGCTCTTAGTGTTTGCCTCTGGCTGCCTTTTAGTGAGCAGCGTCCTACACCCAGGGCAGCCAGAGCTGCGGGTTCCTCTGGTGGCTGCATCACACCAGCTGCTGATGCAACGCAGGAGAGAAACATCTCTGCTGTCTCAGAGCTGGTTGTGTGGCATGACTGAAGGAACAGGCTAGTCCAGCCCATCTGAGTTTCTGGTGCCACTGGGCTCTGAGCTATTGTAGGTCACAGCTCTGGACTAGCCTGTAAATGTATAAATTATTCTGCAAACCCCTTGGGACACCCCTTGAGCCTCACCCCTGCCTTGTTTTTAGCCCAGGGTCTTTCCAGAGATAGAATCATAGAATCATAGAATATTAGAGTTGGAAGGGACCTCAGCATCATGGCTCAAAGTGAGATCCAGGATGGAGATCCACCACCTCCCTAGGTAACCCATTCCAGTGCTTCCCACCCTGTAAAAAACTGTCCAACCTAGGGAGACCATTGCTCCTTGTTCTGTCATCTGCCACCACCGGAACAGCAGCTGGGTTAAAGGCAGGACTGTCCCTCAGCCTCTCCTTATAAGTCCTGTGCTCCAGGTTTGCTGCAGACTCTCTCTAACTTGTCCACATCCTTTTTGTGAAAACTGACACAATCAGAGCTGGGCACTCGCAGCCAGGGGGATCTGGAGGTCAGATGGGATGTCAGCTATTGCAGAGGTGAGATCAGAGCCTCGCAGCCCTGGAACAGGGACAGACACATCCTGGGTTGTGACGGTGTTTGAAGCCTGCACTAGAGCTGGGAAACACATTCAGTGCCTGATCCCATCTAGTCCTGCACCATCTAGCCACACCTGCCCGAGGAGGGGAACAGGGAGCGGCCGTCTGTGGAGTGGATCCTTTTCTGCCAGGAACTGCAGAGAGACCCAGCAACTCAGGAAATATGGTGAAGGGGCAGGGAAACAGCTGCTGGATAATACAGGGATGGAGTTAGGTAATGACTGAAGAATCCTGACCTGTTAAATACATCATGAGCTGAGCAATTTCCACATAGCGCAATACAGTAAGTCTGGTGTTTGGATTATAGGTTTGGGTATTAATCTCCTGGGCTAATTTAATAACAGAGCTGTGAATTACAACGGGAACTCTTCAAGACTTTTACTATCATTTAATTAAACATTTAGAGCTGCTCAGGTTTCTTTCCCCAGCCAAAGAAAAAAAAAAGGATCTTTTCATAGAAATTGTTACAACCAAAACTTTTCTTTTCTGTTTATTGAAAACCAGGTGATTTCAGGTAAAAACTGCTGAAATTAAAAAAAAAATTGCTGAAACTAGGAAAAAAATGTTTTCAGTTTTCCAATATCTATATTGAGAGTCCTGTAGCGGCTATCCCCCAGGAACAATATCTATATTGTATTTCTGGGACAACAGAGAGTTTGCATGAAAACTTCTTCAGTAGAAAACCTAATTTCCTTTTGTTATAATTTCAGCACAGAATATCTCACCAGCCCCTTCTGGAAATTTAGGTGTAAGCCGCAATGGGAACATTAATATTGCCCAATAAAAGCACAGTTTTTAACCCATTCGCTCTATTGCAATGGCGTTTATTTCTGTTTCAAAGGGACACTGGCAGGATGGTAAAACGGAGGAAGTGGCAAAGCTGGTGATCCCCCAGCGTATGTATTAAACACACTAGTGCCTTCAGCTGGGGAAAGTGGGTTGAATCCCCCAGCCAAAGCCTGTTTCTCTGGACCCTGCACAAGGACATGGAGAAGGTCAGTGGGATTAGAACCAGCTGTCCTGCTCTAGAGCTGGATCCGCTGCTCTCCTCTGCTGCCAGCTAAAAACAGATGCTGTTGGCAGGGGAACAGAACATACACATAACCAGATGCAACCCATCCCCAAGGAGCTCCCAGTCCTACCAGACAAGGCAGAGCAGTGTAGGGAAGGGAAACAGAGGCACAGGGAGGGAAGTGACTGGCCGAAGGTCACAGAGTAGGTCGGTGGCAGAGAAAGTCTCCTGACTGCCAGGCACCCGCACACACATAAAGTTACAGCACTAAATGAACGAGCCCAGAGGCAGCTGAGCGATGCTACTTGTCCACGATGACACAGAGAGGAAAATGTAACTGGGATTTGGTTTCAATCAATCCATCAGCAGGCAGCAGGGATTTAGTCATTCACTGAAAAGGGTTGATTTGGAATTAGTCAATGGTCTTTCCTCCACACAGGCTTCCAAATGTGTCTAGATCACCAAAGCGGACTGTTATTGATGCTGTTGTTATTAATGAAGGTCTGTGGGGATAGCTAGCTAGCTAGCTAGATTATGAATAATCAAAGCCAATTATTGTGCCTCATTTGTTGTCCAATATTGTTGATGTCCAGATCAATTATTTCCTTGAAAATATTCATTATTTGGTGTTATTTATTAAAGAATTTCTGCCAATATTTCTTACCCCGGAGCTCATATACAAGAACTTCCTGATAAGAAATGTCTGTGAGCTTTGAGCTGTTTTGACTGGACATATTTTAACAGGCTCTGTTTCTCTTGCCTTATTGGTTACAATAGATTATCCCGCTCCCACTTTGTATAAGTAATGTCCTATTCATTGGGCCAAAGGCGGTGATGGGTAGGACACTCAGGTTCGATCTCTGTCTCATTTAGAACAGCCCTGTTAAGTGATCTGATCACTTCCTTATTGGCTATTTTTGGCTATTGCTCCCTGGTGTTGGCTTGAAATCCCATCCTGCACCCGAGACACCTTCTCAATGGAAGTTTAATCACAACAGATGTGCTTCTAGGAGAAGCTACAGCATTGACGAATCAGCATTTTATTATTAAAAAAGCTTCTGTGGCGCGGGCGGCTAGTTTAGCCCTCTCGGGGGTACTGTGCCCTCTTCGGCTACGACTATGGCGTGCCTGGGTGGGAGTAGGGGGGAGCCCAGTCCTGCCCTCTGCCCCGGGCCCCGACCCAGGAACCCTGTGTGGAGTAGTCTTCAAACTGCCCAGTCCATGACTTACTCCCTTCCCTGGGTCGCCTGTCTTTGGCCCCACTGCTCGCAGTCTGCTTCTTGAAATTGGGTAGGGAGGGGCTCTCCCTCAGGCCTGTGCCTTGGGTCCCTGGCCTGTAGCCAGACAGGTACCCCCCTCTTGTCTCTGGTACCTTTGGGGTTGTAATATGTGGCAGTGGTTGCTCCAAGTCCTGTAGCAGCTCTCCTCCACTCTGCTCTGCTTCTTCTCCTAACTCCCTTCCAGCTGCCCCTGTCTGCTTGACAGGGAGGCTTTTAACTGCTGGGGCAAGCTCCTTGATTGGCCTCAGCTGGCCTAATTGGCCTAATTGCCCCGGAGTAGCCCCAGCTGGATCACCCAGGGAACAGGGATTTGTTCATTCTGGGGCTAATATAGACCACCTCTACTACTCTCCTTTAGCCATCAGGTCTGGCCCTGTCACACATCCTCCCCCCCTGCTGAATCCCACCAGGTTGGGCAACATGGGACGACATGCAGTGAACTGGGGACAAGCCATCGGCATTTCCATGGCGACTACCAGTCCTGTGTTGTATCGTGAACCGGAAGGTCTCCTTCCACCTTCCTTGGGTGGATTTCCCAGTTTGGTGTGTGGATGACCACATCGTCCAGGTACGCCACGGCGTATTCAGCATGGGGCTGTAGCAACTTGTCCATTAGGCGCTGGAAGGTGGTGGAGGCTCCATGTAGTCTGAAGGGGAGGACAGTGTATCGGAACAGCCCGTCTGGTGTGGAGAAAGTGGTTTTTGTCTTTGCCTCCTCGGCTAGAGGGATTTGCCAATACCCCTTGGTCAGATCGAGGGTAGTCAGGAACCGGGCCTTGTCCAATCAGTCCACAAGTTCATCTATGTGGGGCATGGGGTATGCATCAAACTGTGAAACTTCGTTCAGTTGGCGAAAGTCATTGCAGAACCGCATAGTGCCATCAGGCTTAGGCACTAGCACGATTGGGCTAGCCCACTGGCTATGAGATTCCTCTATGACCCCCAGCTCCAACATTTTCTCTACCTCTGCCTTAATTTCCTTCCTTTTAGCCTCTGGAACTCTGTAGGGCCTCATTGTGACCCTGGCCCCGGGGGTTGTGATGATCTGGTGGAAAACCGCCGTTGTCCGACCTGGCTTAGTCAAAAAGACATCTCGATTCCGTTCTACCATCTCTGACGCCTCTGCCTTTTGATTCGGCGTTAGGTCAGGGGATATCCTCACTTGCTCGGGTAGTTCTACTGCCTGGGGTAGGGTCATATATACTTCTCTGGCCTTCCAGGGTTTCAATAAGTTAACATGGTAGGTTTGCTCCTGCTTGCGACGCCCTGGTTGTCATATCTTGTAGTTGGTTTCCCCCACGGGCTCGATCACTTCATAGGGCCCCTGCCATTGGGCCAGTAGCTTACTTTCCACAGTGGGTACCAGTATCATCACCTGGTCTCCTGGCTAAAATCGCCAAACCACAGTTTGGTGGTTATAGTGGACCCACTGGGCCCCCTGGGCTTTCTCCAAATGTTCCCATACAATGGGGGTGACTTGGGCTATTCGGTCCCACATCTGGAGCACATGGTCAATTATATTCCGCCCTGGGGTGGTCTCCCCTTCCCAAATTTCCAGGATACCCCGGGGGTGGCGTCCATACAGGAGTTCAAAGGGGGAGAACCCTGTGGAGGCCTGGGGGACCTCCCGGATAGCGAACATGAGATACGGCAGCAAGGCATCCCAGTCTTTGCCATCTCGACTCACCACCGTCCTTATCATGGCCTTGAGAGTCCTATTGAATCTTTCCACAAGGCCGTCGGTCTGCGGGTGGTAAACGGAAGTTCGCAGGGTCCGTACATGAAGCAGAGTGCATAAGTCCTTCATCAGTCTGGACATAAATGGGGTCCCCTGGTCCGTCAATATTTCTTTGGGTAGCCCCACCAGGGCAAAAATTCTCACTAACTCTGTCACAATCACCTTAGAGGTAGTATTCCGCAGGGGAACGGCTTCCGGATATCTAGTGGCATAGTCGAGGACAACGAGGATGTATTGGTGCCCCCGGGTCGTCTTTTCCAAGGGACCCACCAGATCCATGGTGATCCACTCGAATGGGACTTCGATGATGGGGACTTGAAGTGTGGTTGGGGGCTATGTAGCTGGCACTCAGGGCAGCTTGCAAAATAGCGCCTAACCTTTTCATGCACCCTGGGCCAAAAGAACCGCCTCAGGATCCGAGCCAGGGTTTTCTCCATGCCTAAATGTCCTCCAAAGAGGTGGCTCTGGGCCAAGTTCAGCACAGCCCGTGGGTGCTTCTAGGGCACCAGGAGCTGTGGTATCTTCTCTCCATTCACCTCTGTGACCCGATACAGCAAGTCCCCTCTCATCATGAAGTATGGCCCTGGCCCTCGTGTTTTTCCCTCTACGGGCACCCCCTCTATCTCTGCCACTTCCGCTCGGGCATTGCTATTTCCGGGGTCCTCGGCCTGGTCAAGGCCGAAGTTCCCTCGTACTGGGTTGAGTTGTCCCAACTCTGGTAGGCCTGACTCCACCCTTTCCTCTGGGGCGGGGACATCTAGCTTGTGGCCTGCTTCAGGCCCTTCCTCTTTTGGGCCAGTTTCTCTAACTGCGGCCCGGGTCCGCCTACCTACCAAGGCAGGTTTTATGCCCTGGGACAAGATCCTGGTACCCAGAGCCTTAGCGGCCCTCCTCTCCGCCCTGGTCTTTCGGCCCTTCCCAGGGGCCAGAAACAGGTCCTGGGTGAACTCAGAGAATATCAGGGGTTGGCTATCAGGAGGAGCTAGTCCAGTAGGCTCAGGGCCCTCCCCTTCTTCCGAGCCCTCCGGGGGAAGTAAAGTTCCAAACCCCGGAAAGTCTCTTCCTATGAGAACGGGATACGGGAGCCGGGGAACTACCCCTGGCATCACCCTTGTGACCCCTTCCTGAGCCTCAATGTTCACTGGGACGGTCGGGTAATAGCTAACCGCCCCATGGACGCACGTTACCCCCATGCGCTTGGCTTGTAATAGTTGGCTACGCTTCACAAATTTCCCTGAAATGAGGGTGATGGCGCTCCCGGAGTCCACCAATGCCAGAGTCTCTACTCCGTTTACTTTTACAGGCCTTGTATACCTATGTGGGGTTAATGCCACCCCCAGAAGGTGAATCAGGCTGCAGGAGTCTGCCCAGTGTCCCAGGTTATACTACATGGGCTCCTCTGCAATGGGACACTGGGCTGCTATGTGCCCCCACTCCCCACAGGCATAGCACCGGTAGGGGGCTCGGGGTACCACTTTGTTCTTAGGGCTAGGGGGTTGTCCCCATTTCCCCTGCCCAGGTGGCCCCCTTCCTCAGTAGCCCCCAGTGGGCCCTCCGTCTCCCTCGTCCTCCACCTGGTCTTCCCCAGGGTCTAGGTGGTCTGGGCTCCAGGAGCTGGGATCGGTCGTTTGCCCCAGGGCAAGTCCTCTCTGGCTGCCCGAGAAAGGCCTCTGGCTGTTACCCATAGCTTTACTAGGGCAACTAACTCATTGTAGGATGAGGGCTCATTCTGCCCTACCCAAGCGTGGAGGTCTGATGGTAACGCCCTCGTGTACCGGTCAATCACGAGAATTTATAGGATTTTCTCTGGTTGGTGAACCTCTGGCTGCAGCCACTTCTGGGTGAGGTGGGCATGATCAAACAGCTGCGAGTGTGGGGGCCTTGCTTTCCTGATACCTCCAGCCGTGGTACCTCTAGTATAAAATTAACTGTTTTTATAACCACATCCAAAACATTTTCCAGTTTCAGTGTTTTACTGCATAGTGCCTCTTGGCGTAAAATGCAATGTAAATTACAAAACTGATATTGCGGATTGACAGCAAGCAATTTTTCCTTTAACTTTGCAGCAACTCCAGCTTTTCTACCCACCATTTGTGGTGCTCACGTACCTAATCTGGCCAGTTTCCACCAAATTATTGAAGATATCGTCACCTGTTGTGTCTTTCATCGGAACCAATTCTACAAACTCTTCTGTCATGCGCATGTTTTATCAACACCACGAATGAAAATTGCAAGCTGTGCCACATCAGTAACATCCGTACTGCCATCAACTGCAATCAGAAATGCAATAAAGGACTTGACTCTGTCCTTTTGTTAAGGCTCTCTGACAAATCACTGATTCTCTCAGCAACTGTGTTTCTCAAGAGGCTTATATTTGCAAAGACTTGCCGTTTATCCAGACATATTCATTCTGCAGTCATTACCATACATTTCTTTATAATTTCCCCATCTGAAAAAGGTTTTGATGACCGTGCTAGTTCATGCGCAATCATGTAGCTTGCCTTAACTGCAGCTTCGCTTACTTGATGGGCATTTGTAAATAGCAATTGCTGCTTTTTCAAGAACTTCTCCAGTTCAGAAACTTTGTACTCATGCAACTTCCCAATATATTGATCATACCTCTCAGCATGCTTGGTATCCTAGTGCCTCCGAACACTGTGCTCTTTGGCAACAGCTGCATGTTGCGTACAAATCAAAGATGTTGGCTTTCCATTGAGTTCGGCAAAGAAATAAAAATTTCTCCACTTCTCTTGAACCACACGACATTCTTTGTCTATTTTCCTTTTCTTCGATAACATAATTACAAGGTCCACACAAGGCTGTGTATGTATGAACAAGACCCGACACAAGGCTGTGTAAAGACACAAGGCTGTGTATATATGTACAAGGCCCAGCTTACACAAGGTTGTGTATGCAAGATATCACCACAACAGTCTGGCATACACAGCGTTCTGTGATGTATTGTTTGTCTCAGTTACTTAGCTGTAAAACCCTCCTACAATATGTGGAACTATCACAGTTTGCTGGTATTTTACTTTGCAGGGCTACAGTGAGATTTTGAAGACTTGTTGTTCTATAGGAGAATTGAGCAACCCCAAAATTATGCAGTGGAAGAGATGTGCCTTTACTAGGCACCAGAGGGAAAAGGAGCATATATCTTTCAGGCTGAACAAATCTTATCTAACAATTGGCTTCTGTCTTTCCTAAGCTATTTGCCAATGTGTTTTTGGGGCAGTTCTTCTGGAAAGATGTATGGGTGGCAACAGCGACTGAAGTGGAAGAAAATGGTAAATGGTGAACAGCAGTGGGAAGGTTTTTCGGCAGCTGAAAGTAGCGTGTGATTTGAAATGAGTGGGCTGTGAAGAAGCAGTTCTGCCCCCTGCGATGCCCCCAGATCACACTGTCTCGCTCCTGCCTTTTGGATCACTGTGTCTCATGCACACAGCGCTCCACGCGCTGCCACCAGGGTACACAGATCTCGTGGCAGTGCGCACTGCTGTGGGATCTTGCGGCGTTGTACTCTCTAGCAGCAGTGTGCGGTGCCATGACATCTTGCGGCAGTGCGCGCTGCCACCAGAGAGTATATAGCTGCAGCATCTCTCGGCAGCATGCGCTGCCGCCAGGGGCCAGACTAAAAAGGTTACCGGGCCGTATCCAGCCTGCGAGCTGGATGTTTGACACCCCTGCTCTAGGGATTTTGCTATGGCTACTCATTTTATGTGGAAGGTGAAGAGATAGTGTGGTGATGGGAGGCAGTAGCTAGGTAGAGTATGTTAGAAATAACCAAACAGGATGTCCTAGGGGTGGATTGGGGAGACAGAACCCTTTCTTGCCTGCTCGTTCCACCTCGACACCGCGAGTGAGCAACGAGGGGGTTACTTTACAATCCTTTTATCCATACCAGTATGTAAATGTAAACATGTCCAGCAACTCCCCATAGACCCTTATTTGGTTACATTGACACCTATAAAATGAATATTAACAACTACATAATGACTATAATTATACCCGCCCCTGTTTGTTGTTTACAGGATTACCATACAGAGGGCAGGCACATTACCCTAAAACCTATACATTTTACAGTAACATTCTTTGAAGTAAAGGCATGCCGGGGGAGAAGGAAGATAACGCTTTCTTCCCACCAAAAAGCCTTGCATGGAAATAGCCATAGGTTCATCCCTTGCGCAGATGGCAAGGAAGGGAGGAGAAGAAGAGAGATAACAGACTGTAACTAAAATTCACACCAATTAACAGAAACAAGGTTTGCCCTTGCCTTGACCCCTTTCCCTGTAATTTAGGCCTAACCACTTGTCCAGCTTTTGACTCTTTACTCTCCTACAGAGTATGATCTTATTTCTACCTGCATATACCTCCACAGTTACTCCATTGGCTTGAGTGGCCTTCGTCTGGATATTTACCAGTGTAAGTACTTCAGCGTGCACAAACATTGCACAACATGTCCTTATGGAAACAATAATGTCATACGTTTCTTAGATTTATAAAGAAAAAAGAAGGAAAGCATGGTCATTGCAGAAAGATGGACTTATTATTCTCGGTAAACAGCCAAGATCCAATCATTTTCCACAGAGAAGCTTTGACCTCTCTGTTCCTCATGCTATAGATGATTGGATTCATCAATGGAGGCATGACAGAATAGAGAACAGCCACCGTGAGATCAAATCCTGATGGGGAGCTGGAGGTGGGTTTCAAGTAGGCAAAACCAACGGTACGAAAATAAAAGGAGACCACGATGAGGTGAGGGAGGCAGGTGGAGAAGGCTTTATGCCGACCACGCTCAGAGGGGATTCTCAGCACTGCTCTGAAGATCTGAACATACGACACAACTATAAAAACAAAACAGCTTAAGGCTAAGCATGCACTAAGGGCAATGACTCCAGTTTCACGGAGGTACCTGTCAGAGCAGGCCTGCTTGAGCATCTGGGGGATTTCACAGAAGAATTGTTCCACTCTGTTGCCTCCGCAGAAGGATATGGCAAACGTGTTTCCAGTGTGCACTGCACAGTAGAGAATAACACTGATCCAAACACCAGCTGCCATTTTGACACAAGCTCTATCTGTTCATCACAGTCTCATAGTGCAGGAGGTGACAGATGGTGACATATTGGTCGTACGCCATGACGGTCAGTAAGGCAACACTGCTGTAGCGAAAAAGATGAAAAGAAAGACTTGGGTGATGCATCCAGAATAGGAAATCGACCTGGTGCTGGTTAGGAAATTAGCCATGGATTTGGAGATGTTGACCGAGATGGAGCCAAGGTCTAGGATGAACAAATTGATCAGAAAGAAGTACATGGGGGTGTGAAGGTGGTGGCTGAGGGCTACAACCATGATGTTAAGAAGGTTTCCTAGCAGGGCTGCCAGGTAAATGACAAGAAAAATCACAAAGTATAAAATCTGCAGCTCCCGCACATCAGAGAATCCCAGGAGGAGGAATTTGGTCACTATGGTCTGATTGGACATTTTCTTCCATGATACTTCATGTCTGGCCTGTGGAGGGAAGGAGTGGAGAAATGGTCAGAGCTAGAGTGACAGAGGGAATGACACCGAGTTTCTCTTTCTGAAACGCGTCATGAGGTGAATGTCAGAGGTGCAGAGCACACCTCACTTCCACCGACTTGGCGTGGGGAGGGGTCCTCCCTGCTGGCAATCAGAGCACTGGCCAGGTGCATTATCACAAGTGCTATCACTTGAGAAAATGCAATATGAAGGCTGGAGGAAAGTACAGCCCATATCCTGGAATTTGGGCCAAGACGGTTCTCCTATTGCTACAATTAGACAGCCTGCTGCCCCATTCCAAACTGAACTCCAGAACAAAATCCCACCTCTGTATTTCCATCTCTGAGTGATGGGCTAGGAGCATCACTCACTCACTGCTCGATTGTGTTTGTTTCTCTCTGTGACTTTATGTCTGTGCCATGCAGCTCTGTTGCAGGCAGGAGACTTGGGTTCTGTTCTCGGTTCTGCCAGGGACCTGCTGTGTGACCTTGGGCCAGTCATGTCCCCGTTCTGAGCCTCTGTTTAGAGAGAGCAAAAGAGGACAGCTGACGTTTTCCATGAAAAATTGTTTAATATCAAACCCAACCGGGGAGAGGGGAATGTCAGATGGAATTACTCAGTATTCAGCACAAGTTAACTGCAAATATTTGTTTCTCTGTAATGGAAAAAAAAAAGACCCACAAAAATTGGGGATTTTTTGAACTTCTATAAAAAGTGCAAATTTTCTGCTGAAAAAAAATCTGACAGGCTCTAGATGTTTGACCAAATTGAGAACAAAAGTCCAAAATAGCTCCAATTGCTACCCACATTTCTGTTTTTAAAGGTGCTGTCTATGTTGACATTTTATATTAATACAGGAAAATATTAAACTGAAAGAGCAAAACTTACTCTGTTTGTCTCTGTAGAATCTTTCCCAGTATGGGATGCCTTTGATCCTCCAGGGCCAGGATTCATGGGTCATTATCTATCTATCTATCTATATATCTATCAGGCACCCATCACTGTATTATCCAGCAGTCGTTGCTGTGTCCCTTTGCTGGATTTCCTCAGTAGCTGGATCTCTCTGCAGTTCCTAGCACACATGGACCCTCTCCACAGATGGGCATTCCCTGTTTCCCTCCTAGGACAGGCTTGGCTGAGAGGCAGAGGAGTAACTGGGATGAAGGACCAAAAGGATGAACTGGGAAGGAGTAACTGGGATGAAGGAGCATTCACTGGCTGTGGGATTTAGGTTCCTAACATCACCTCTTACGGGAAAACCCAGCCTGTACATTTATAGCCACACCAGTATCCTGAGAATTCCCCCGGCTCCCTGGGGATGTTTTCCACCAGCTCCTCCTCATGTCTTACCATTTTCTAAGAAACCCACATAACTCTGTGTGTGTTACCAAAAGCCTAGTGCAATAAAAGAACTAAACTGAGACTTCTTTCTGTGGTCTTTGTTGTCAGACCTCCCATTATCTGCTCAGTTCATGTCCCATGTGAGGAATACCTGTGTCAAGGCTGGTCTGCACAGAAATGTTGCACCCCTTTACCTGTACCGGCCCATGTCTGCCTGTGACAGGGCCGTGTGCCATTGGGCTGGAGAGCCTGGTGCCACGCCAGCCCTGATTAGAGAATGAGCCGGAGCTGAGGGGAATCAGGCACTTTCCAGCCAAGCGCAGATGTAGCCAGGATGAGAGGGAAATGCGGGAGGCTGAAGTGAAACTTGGGGGAGTGAGAGAGGCTCCTCCAGGGAAAACCTTGAGACAGGGGATTCCTTCCTTACATGGGGAACAAAGGAGGGACACTGAGGTGAGGGGCTGCCCTGAGTTCTCCAAGTGGAAGCAACTCCACTGAGGTAAAGGTACTTCTGGCAGGCAAGTTCGTTCCCATGAGGGAAGTGGAACAAGCGATATATTGGTCATCTGTATCCACCCTAGAGCATGCAGGGAGGCCTGGCAGAGACCTCAGCAGGTCAGCTAGTACATGCCCTGCACTCAGGGCAGGACTAAGTGATAAGTAGACCATCCCGGACAGGGGTTTGTCTAACCTCTTCTTAACCACCGCCAATCGTGGAGATTCCCCAGTCTCCGTAGGCAATTTATTCCGGTGCTTCACTGACTTGACACCCAGGAAGTTTTCCCTAATATCCAACCCAAATCTCCCTTGCTTCAGCTTAGACCTGTTGCTACTTTTCCAGTCCTCAGAAGCGAAGGAGAACAGCTTTTCACCCTCTTTCTTGTAGCAACCTTTTATGTGCTTGAACCCTCTTACCATGTCCCCCCTCAGTCTTCTTTTCTCCAGACTAAATAACCCCTAATTGTTCAATCTCCCCGCATAGCTCATGTTTTCTAGACCTTTCATTATATGTGTTGCTCTCCTCTGGACTTTCCCCAATCCGTCCACTTCTTTCCTCAAATGTGGTGTCCAGAACTGGACACACGGCCCCAGCTGAGGCCTTTCAGCGTGGTTTGGAGTGAAAGAATTGCTTCCCATGTCTTGCTCACAACACTCCTGCTAATTCACTCCACAGTGATGTTTTGAGGTTTGGTTTTTAACAACCACGTCCTGTTTGTTTCTGCACGGTGCCAGCTGCACAGGCAAGAATGTACCCGGGGCAAAGGGGCACTCAGGCCGACACAGAGTCAGTAATGGGGAAGGGGTGGCTACACAGTACATGGACATTGGGGTAGCAAAGCTTAATGTGGCCCATGTTCCTCATGATCGCTAGATGGCAGCTGATCACAGGGAGTGGCAAATACACTGAAATAATAATGAAACCTGTGATTTCAGTCACAAACGTTCCTTAAGTGATTAAGAGTCAATAATCCTGGAGTTAAAAATGTAAAGTGCAGTGTGATAAAATGGAGGTCTATCCCTTTATTACAGCCAGTGTTCAGATTAGATAGTTATCCTTCAAAGCGTTGAGCAATGCAATTACATCCCTGTCTGCAATATTTTTGCCAGAGATCAAGGAACAAACAAAACCAAAAAAGTCTTTTTCCAAAATACCCTTCTGTGAGCCCCAGATATCCAACATTTGGGCCTCATGGACAACAAAGCTTTGGTGACACAAAATTATTCACACTGGTGATAAACTGGAATGAGACCTTATTACATGCTTAGGGAGCCAGTCATGCTATGAGAGGATTGGGAAAAAGAATCTTCTAGATAGTTTTGCATTCAGAAATATGTGGATATTTTTATTCTTCCCAAAAGGCTGGATCTTTCCTGGGAGGTGGCAAGGCATGTTGATTTTATAAGCTCAGGTCTCTAAACTCCCTGCTTCCATGGTCTGTGCCTTTCCCACCAGCCTGCCCTGCCTCGTTTCAGAAATGACTGAGCAGGGGGCACTGAGCTAAGGGTAACATTGTTTAGAAAAAAAAATATTAAACTTCAAAAGTGACAGGGGAGCCTAAATCCCTTTCGGTGAGACTCAGGCGGCTAAGCTTCAGTGACGAGGTCACTTTTGAAAATGGGACTTAGGCTCCTAAATCACTTGCCCTTTTAAAAATGTTACCTGAAGTGATGAGTGAGCTTATTGAAGGGGGAGTGGGTTCATGGGTGCTTGCCATGGAGGCAAGAGTATTTCTGGTTGAAGAAAATGTAAGATTTTCAAACTGTGATTTCTCAAAACCTTCTATGGGATTTGGATGGGAATTCAGTGTCTAAATCACTTAGGTATCTGAAAATCTCAGCTGTAATATCTAACATCTGTGCATTATTTCTTACCAGACACTGTGACGTGCACCCAACACAGAGAGAGATTTGTTTCAGGACTAGCAGCTTCTTCCCTCTCCAGTCCTTTCCTTTTCAGACTAGAAGTTTGACTCTGGTTTATTCTTACAAAACTGTTGAGTAAATCACAGCTTTCTCTTGCCTGTTACGTTCCCCACAGCAGACGTGTCTCAGGAGACTGCACCTTACTACAGAAGGATATAAAACAAACCAGAAAAGACGTTCCCCACTTCACTGAGGCTAGGAGGGATGGGTCATGTTATCAGATAGGGCAGCTTTTCTGGGTTCTCCTTTTATTTACTGGGAACATGGACGTACGTGAATCTGGTGGGGAGAGAAGATGGACGGAGTAGCCTGGATCCCGGGCCCTGAACGGCTGAGTGAGGAGGTGACAACACAGACTCCAGCTGCTGGCAGTCCCACCTGAGAGGTACATCAGCCTTTTCCTCTCTACGCCTGCAGCTTGAGGATTGTTTGCAATGTCAGTGTGTCAGCTAACTTATCCCGTGGCAATCCAAGGGCAATGGGGCAATGATCTCTCTCAACTCCCAACCCAAAGCAAAATGACTGTATTTGGAAAAGACAACACCTTCCAGGTCACTGCTATCGTAGCGACTTATCTGGCTCCATCACCATGGTATCTGGGCACCTCTCTGTCTTGCACGGGCCTATCCTCCCAGCACCCCGGTGTGGGACTGTTCTCCCTGCTTTACAGATCAGGGACTGGCACACAGAGGGACAGGCGGATGGAGGTGTTTCAGCTCCTAAAGACACTGACACACCAGCTGGGATTTGAAATTGATGGGTGTTAGTCTCTGACCCTACTCAGGCACCCTTGTGCCTTTTTAGGTACCTACTAGCCCTTGAAAATCTCTGCTGAAAGTCACACAAGGAGCTTTGAGAGGGTCAGTGAGATGATGTGGGTGAAGCAGAGCTGACATTTGCTGCTGTGCTGAGTGTGAAGGGAGCAGACATTGGCTATGAGGAGACTTTGCTGAATTGGGGCTGCAATTTGACAACTAATACTAATTTTCGGAGGTGTCAATTATTAACTATTTAATTTTTACTCCCTGCACGGCAGTGAGGCCAGTGGTACCATCCCTGCAGGCGCAAGGCGCGGGGGGAGGCTGCACTAGGCTCAGACTGCACAGACTGCTCAGAGTTATTAACGGGGTGTAAAATTAACTCCGCATGACTCTGTGTGGGATCACGTTCTTGACAAAGGCCTGGCTGGGATGGATTAATTGGGTTGGTCCTGCTGTAAGCAGGCGGTTGAACTAGTTGACCTCCTGATGTGCCTTCCAACCCTCATCATCTAGGCTTCTCTGCTTATGTGGCAGTTAATAAGGATTAGTAATGGCAAACAAGACACCCACAACAGAGAATTGATATCTTTCTAACCAAAGATAAAGAAGAAAGTGGAGAGCTGATAAAAATTTGACAGGCATTTCTGGGGGGAAAAATGTTCTATGGATCGAGATGAAAATGTTCCATGGGAACATAAGAATGTCTACAAAACTTTGTTTAGGAAAAAAGCTACTGTATATGGTTTTATGAAACTAAATTAATAGAAATGTAACTATAAAATTCAGTTCAATATAAAATAAGAACAGTTTGGAAATAAAATTAAAATACATAAATACATTTTAAAAGGTGAAATTGGGAATGAAAACCAACATTTGAAATCATGGAATTGCAGATGAAATGGAAATTTCAGTTACACACCACTTTCATTACATGAAAATAGCACAGTTCCTTCAAATTTCAAACTTATTTTTTTCTTGCAAAACAGGATATGTTTCTAGCCAAAAGGGCGCTTTCTACCTGGAGTTTAGTTTTTGTTCATTTTTAGTTAAGGCTGAGTCTCTATGTAGAGTGTCACACACAGGACAAGGAAATATTGCCCTAGAGAAGGACAGGGATTTATTTATTAGATAAATTTTTTCAAATGGCTGTAATAGAGTTAGGTGGACCATATGCACTACAATTCACTTAGAGCTGGCTGCCCAGCCATTGCATATCTGAGTCTTAGTTGCTTGGTTTCTTTCTTTATTGAGGCTTGCTGTAAAATATAAAATCCTGAACCATTTCACCACAGTAACTCTAATCTGTAAAGGACATGGTTCTACTTTACTTCACCAGGACATGAAAGGTCGATTTGAACCAACCTTTGTATTTCTCTACTCTTGTACCCGAGCCCCATCATGCAGGATTTCAATGAATTGGTGCCCACAGTCAAGTTATAATTTGTGTTTGTAGAAAAACTGACTTTTGTGGAACCTGTAGCCTGCCCAGGTAGGAAATCTGTTCCAGAGATCAAGAGATGGCATTTCCCCTCTCCTGGTCTCCATAATTCACGCAGCTGTTGTTCTGGTAGCCAGCAGAGGTAGACAATGGAAACAAAGTTGACGTATTGTAGACTGAATGTAGTTTTTTATGTCACAAAGTGAATTTCTTTCCTGTAGACACAACCCATGGGGAATCCAGAACAGGGAAATGAAACTTTCAACACAGAATTCATCCTCCTGGGATTCGGGACCCTTTCTGAACTGCAAATCCTTCTCTTCTAGTGATCTACATCACAACCATGGCTGGGAACATCCTCATCATGGTGCTAGTTGTGACTGATCAGCATCTTCACACCCCCATGTACTTCTTCCTGGGGAACTTGTCCTGCTTAGAGGCCTGCTACACCTCCACCATCCTGCTGGCCAGTCTCCTGACTGGGGACAGAACCATCTCAGTGAGTAGGTGCATCTCACAATATTATTTCTTTAGTTCTCTGGGAGCTACAGAATGCCTGCTCCTATCGGTGATGTCTTACGATCGGTATTTAGCCATAGTCAAACCACTTCACTGCACAGCCCGTATGAGTGGCAGATCTTGCCTCCAGCTCGCAGGTGGCTCTTGGGTAGGTGGCTTCCTAGCTAGTAGCATAACTGCGTTGTCAATATCACAGTTAACTTTCTGTGGTCCCAATAGCATTGACCATTTCCTTTGCGATTTTATCCCCCTTGTAAAACACTCTTGCTATGATCCTCAACTGATGGAAATATTGGCCTTCATACTCCCTTTGATTATATCATTGGTCCCATTCCTACTGACCGTGATGTCCTACATCTGCATCATCGCCACCATCCTGAGAATCCCTTCTACCACTGGGCGGCAAAAGGCGTTTTCCACCTGCTCCTCCCATCTCATCGTAATGTACATTTATTATGCAGCTCTGCTAATTGCCTACATGTTCCCCACAGCCCACATGCTGAGAGACTTCAAGAAAGTTCTCTCTGTCGTGTACACGGTCCTGACTCCCCTGGTCAATCCCCTCATCTACAGCCTGAGAAACAAAGAGGTGAAGGGGGCCCTGAGGAAAGCTTGCAGGAAATGCATGTTAGGACAATGGTAGCCAACCAGGTGCCTTAAGTTAAAATAAAATAGATATGCCCGAGTCTGGTTAAGGGCCTGAACCGAAGCTTCACTGTCATGCTCTTAGAGTCACCACCAGGGGAGGAAGTGGAGACAGACAGACTCTTGGAACCTGGGACCCGTTCTTGTTAGGGCCTTTATCAGATGCCACAGTTGGGTGTTACTGGGCCGGTGGGGGATTTGAACTAGTGGCTGCTCAGAGTTCAGCCAATGACAGGGGATTGTGCTCAGTGAAACAGTGCAGGCAAAAGCGACTCAGCTGGGCATCTGGTCCCTGTAGGGTGAGAGTCTTAGACACACACACACACACACACACAAATCTATGGTGCCTACATTCTACAAATATATGGGGGTAAAGTCAGACTAGGACTCCAGGGTTAGGAAATTGTGTAATTAATTTTTGTTCCTTGTAGTGTATTTCATCCCCAGGCTTTTTTCCAAAGGGACAGGAATCTAAAGGAAACCATCTAACCTGTGCTAAAGAGCCCAGCAGAGGTCTATTACTTGTCCTTTCTCAGCAATGACGTAGGGCCAGTTTCTCAAGATACTTGGGTGCCCAGTGGGACTTTTCAAAAGCATCTGGGCACTTAGCCTACAGGATCGGGCCTTGCAGGCGAGTCAGGGCAGGGAATGTCTCCCTGCCCCAGGTCGCTGCATCGTTCTGGTGCCTCGGGGCCCAGCAGCCTGGTGTGAGGCCTCTGACAGCAGGGCTAGAGACAGAAACACAGGGGCTATGGCCTTTTTGCTGCAAAAACGTAGGCACCTACTGGGTCGCAGGCAGCTGAGCAAGGTTTTGTGAATCCTGGAGTGGATGGATTGTGGGGTTCAGGTGCCTAAAGTGGAAGCTTTGTGACTCAAGGATGAGAATGTGGGCCTAGGGCTGGTGTTACAGCTGGGGAAACTAAGGCATACCAAGGTGATGTTACCTGCCCAGAGTCGCTCAGCGGGCAAGTTACTGGGACAGGCATGGAAACGAACCATCCAGAGTCCTAGTCCTATGCCCTGTCTGCTCCACCATGTCCACTTGTAATTGACAATGGCACCTTGGGGTGTTAGGTGCCCAACTCCCAATCACGGGCTGTAAGATTTAGGTGCCTAACATCACTTCTTATGGGAAAACACAGCCCAGTTGGTAAAGGCAACTACAGAGATGTTTGGAAGGTGTTTTACAGAATCTTAGACGATGAGGGTTGGAAAGACGTCAGGAAGTCATCTTGTCCAAACCCCTGCTCAAAACAGGACCCACCCTATCTAAATCATCCCAGCCAGGGCTTTGTCAAGCTGCACCTTAAAAACCTCTAAGGATGGAGATTCAACCCATTCCAGTGCTTCACCACCCTCCTCATGAAAAAGTTTTTCCTAATGTCCAACCTAGACCTCCCGCCCTGCAACTTGAAACCATTGCTCCTTGTTCTGCCATCTGTCACCATTGAGAACAATCTAACTCCATTCTTTTTGAAACTCCCTTCAGGAAGTTGAAGGCTGCTATCAAATCCCCCCTCCCACTTCTCTTTTGCAGACTAAATAAGCCCCGTTCCTTCAACCTCTCCTCATAAGTCTTGTGCTCCAGACCCTTAATCATTTTTGTTGCCCTCCGCTGGACTCTCTCCAACTTGTCCACATCCTTCCTGTAGTGGGGGGCCCAAAACTGGACACAATACTCCAAATAAGGCCTCACTAGTGCCGAATAGAGGGGAATAATCACTTCCCTCCATCTGCTGGTAATGTCCTACTAATGCAGCCCAATATGCTGTTAGCCTTCTTGGCAATAAGGGCACACTGCTGACTCACATCCAGCTTGGGTTGTCTGACAGAGACTACAACCTAGTGCCATCACCAGAGAATTGAGAATCAGAGTATAACAGTTTTTGTTGCTGTCAGCTAGATGAATTGCTGTTTTAGCGCAAGTTGTACAAGGTCTGGCCTGCGTAGGACGGTCCCATGGTCAAAACCTAATGCTGTTGCATGCGAGAAATTGTTACAGTTGCACATAACAGAAATTAACTCTGTGTGTGTGTGTGGGTATGTGTGTGTGTACACACCCTTGTAGCTGAGAGCCCCTTCTCTCATGAATTATTGCAGTTGGACCAAGTCTCTCTCATGCAACCAATGAAATTGTTGCATGCAACTTAGCTGTAGTGTAAGGGTGGCGATTGGTTGAGTTACTCTAATATCACAATGGTCTAGGTCTCTCGGCATGACACAGCTATACAACTCGCTGCTGCCCACTGTAATTTGTAAAGTCATAAGGGCTGAAAACTTACAAACCGGATGGTAAGAGACTGTGAATCCCAGTGATGATTGAACCTGGTGATACTCAGAACAAAGAGGGGCCTCAGCCATGCTTAGCGCTGGTGCCATCATTTCACAGTGGTTCTAGGCTGCAGAGTGACACAAAGACAGAGTAACAGTCATGGAAATCTCTCTCTCTCTCTCTCCCTCTCTACCCCATACAAACTTGTCTATCCATGTATATATCTCTACCTATCAATAAATTAATTAATTTAACATAAAATAAATAAAAACTCCCGGGACTTTCATTTAAAAACTCCTATGTTGAGGTTGGAATTTTCTCAGAGTTTTAAAGAGATCCAGCACCCAAATCCTATGGCATGTCACTGTGAGTTGGGCACCTATTATATGCTTTGTGACTGAAGTTTTAATGCTGCCTTTGAACCGGCAAGTCACCTCCTTCCTCCCCCATTGCCATGAGTAAGAGACCCAGTGTGGGTTTCAGAAGTGAAGAAAAAATGGCAGCTGCCTCCCACAGAATAGATGATGGGGTCCAGGATGTGGGAGTCCATGCTCCCCTCCCCAACACAGGTACCAAATCTGGATCCTGCTTCAATCCAGACCTGATTACAGAGCCAGATACATCCTGACTCCCCTGGGACAGCTGCCTGGGCAAAGACTGAGGCCTGGTCTATGCTAGAGTGTTTTGCTGACAAAAGTCAGCTTTTGTCTCAGCCCCAGTGAGAGTTGAGCAACTTGTCTGAGCTGTGAAATGGACATGGTTGTCTGGTTCCTGGGGGACAGTAGGGAATGGAGAAGCCCTGGGTGCCTTTCCCCGGCTATTCAGTAATTATTGCAGTGGCTGTAAGTTGACCTGTGTATGTTAGGTTGGCTTATTTTTCTTGTGTAGACAAGGCCTGAGGCCTCATGCACAGATGACCAAAGGGTATGGTGAGTTTTCCAGGCTTGAATTACACAAACACTTTCATTCTGGCATCGTAAAGGGCTTTAAGGAGGGCACAAATTACAGTCACGCTCACTGAACGGCTCCTATTAGCTGCCAGAATGGTGCAAAAGGTCTGTAGTGTGAATAAGACTCAGGAATTGGGTGCCTAACTCTTACCATGTCTACACTACCACTGACGTCGACATAACTTATGTTGCTCGGGGCTGTGAATAAGCCACCCCCTGAGCGATGTAAGTTACACAGCCCTAAGCGCCCTGTTGAGAAAATGACAAGTGTGCAGACAAGCGCGATGGGAATGTTTCCAAGTGAGAGATTTAAGCAGCGCCGTCTATTTAGTTTAGCCAAGAGAAGGTGAAGAGTAGAGCTGAGCAGGAATTTTTCTGCAAAACTTTTTTCAGTCATAAAATGTCAACTCAGCAAAATGAAAACTTTTCACGGCCAGTTCTCACAGCTCTGGTAATGCTGCTCACACAGCAAACAGGAGCCCAGAGGAGCAGATAGCGGCTGGAGCCCTCCCGAGGGCTGTTGGCAAGGCTGGTTCAAGTTCAAGAGGGGAGTGCTCTAGTATAGGAGTGGGCGGGGGGAGATTCTGTGGCCTGCGATGTGCAGGAGGTCAGACCTGATGATCACGAGGGTCCGTCTGACCTTAAAGTCTACGAGTCTTATTAGAATGCATTTGTTTAACCAATGAGCAGAATTAATTATTGAAAAACGTATTTGGCAATGTGATGAATTCTCCATCGCTTGCGGTCTTGAAATCAAAACTGATTTCCTGCCTTTCTAGAAGATGCGTTATAGCTCCTACGAGAGTGTATGGCTTGATGCATGAATCACTAGGTCAAGGTCATTGTGTTCTTCAGGAGGTCAGCGCTGATTTACTAATGGGGCCTCCTGCCCTTACAATCTGTGGATTTATGAATATGCCACTCATAGCCTGCAATAAGTGTGTCCACACTGGGGTTTTCTCCAGTAAAGCTAAACCGGTTTAAGTAAAACGCTGCACATTTGTGTGTAGAGAAGGTCGCAAGTTAGAAACAACAATGTACGTTAAACCCAGTGCTATTTCTGTGTGTGGACAAGGCTTGGAAAGGAGACAGAAAGAACATGCAAGCTCTTAAAAAACATTGGATGTCAGTACAACTAGGAATGATTCTTTCTGGTTCCCATGAGACATAAAGGTGATTTAATGAGTCCTTCTGTGATTCAAAGTTCTGAGCGATTCAGGGACTGTGTCCTCAAATGCGGTGATTTCAGGTATAAAGAGCGTACCCTGCAAACCATACATGTGATCATAACGCGATCCTTCTGCACACCAGAGCGTTAGACTTCTCTCTCTCCCACAGGCAGTAGGTTTGGGAACAGGAGCCTCCGCTAGGTCTGGAATACATTTTGTTTCTATTTCCTGGAACTAGCTCTGATTTCAACTGGATCTCTTGGCTCAATGAAATTAGATCTCATGGAAAGATAGGTTACTGAGATTCATACCTGAATTGTTCTCTTGTTTTTCTGTTTTTGAATGAAATAGGAGGGGAAAATGACTCAGTTGATGGCGAAGCCTGAAACCTGCCTGGGACAGATCAGGTCAGTGCATGCTATTTTATTCTGTCGCACCATGTGAGAGATGCAGGAAGGAAATTACTACAAAAGTGACAGTATTGAAATCTGCCCATTTCCCAAAGTGCCCTTTGTGAGGGAGTCCCCAGACATCGTGCTCTAGACTCCTCCCACAAGAGCCAGACTGGACACTAGTGCTTCGGAGGGGGTCTGCCACCCCGTGTCCCCCCACAACACGTAGTCACCTCCTCCATTTGGCCCCACAGTGTTCAGCACGCCTGCTCCACCAGGAACTCCCCCTGCGGGACCCCTTCCTTGGAAGATTCCTGGGGAGTTCCTCCATGCCCCACAAGAGACCATGTGACCTGCTTTGCAGTCAGAGGCGATTCAGAGCCAGCCTGGCATCAGAAAGGTTTATTAGTTCTCAGGATCACAGCGCAGAAGGACTTTGCTGCATGACCATTTACACTAGTTTAAACCGGCAAGTGACCCATGCCCCAGGCTGCAGAGGAAGGTGAAACCCTCCCCGGGTCTCGACCAATCTGACCCGGGGGAAAATCCCTGCCCCATATGGCGGTCATTTAGACCCTGAGCATGTGGGTAAGATCCAGCTGCCAGACACATGGGAAAGGATTCTCTGTAATAACTCAGCACCTCTCCAGCTACTGTCCCATCTCCAGCCGGTGGAGGTATTTGCTGCTAACAGTCGCAGATGGGCCACTTGCCAGCGTAGGCATCTCCTCATACCATCCCCTTCGGACGAGCCCAGTCTTGAAGCCCGTTAGGATTTGTGCCCCCACTGCTCCCCGTGGGAGGCTGTTCCAGAACTTCACTCCTCTGATGGTTAGAAACCTGCGTCTAATTTCAAGTGTAAACTTCCTGATGGCCAGTTTATATCCATTTGTTCTTGTGCCCACACGGGTACTGAAATAACTCCTCTCCCTCCCTGGGTATTTATCCCTCTGATGTATTTATACAGAGCAATCCGAGCTTCCCTCAGCCTTCTTTTGGGTAGCCTACACAAGCCAAGTTCCTTGCCTCTCCTCTCATAAGGCAGGTTTGCCATTCCTCAGCTCACCCTCGCAGCCCTTCTCTGCACCTGGTCCAGTTTGAATTCATCTTTCTGAGAGCTTGCAAACAATTCCGCTGCTCACTGCTTTTTCACTGTCACCCGACACAGCTCATGGAGAAAGGAGAATGGGAAAATGAAACGGCCGTCATGGAATTCATCCTCCTGGGGTTTGGGGATTTCCCGGAGCTGCAGAACCTTCTCTTCCTGGCTTTCCTAGTGATCTACGTTGGGACTATGGCCAGTAATCTCATCATCATCGTGCTGTGTGTGACTGATCCGCACCTTCACATCCCCATGTACTTCCTTCTGGGGAACTTGTCCTGTTTAGACACCTACTACACCTCCATCCTCCTGCCCAGGATGCTGGCCAGTCTCCTGACTGAGGACAGAACCATTTCTTTTGTGGGCTGCAGGACACAATTTTATTCTTTTGGTTCTCTGGTAACTACAGAGTGTTATCTCCAGGCCGTGATGTCTTATGACCGGTATGTAGCCATAGGCAAACCATTGCACTATGGAACCCGTATGAATGACAAATTGTGCCTCCAGCTAGCAGATAGCTCTTGGATCAGTGGGTTCCTGCCTTCTACAATAATGACGTGTTTTATGTCACAATTGATTTTCTGTGGGCCCAAAGAAGTGGACCACTTATTTTGTGATTTCAGCCCAATGCTAAAGCTCTCCTGCAGTGACAGCAGCCTCATCACACTGGTTCTATATATATTATCCTTCCGAGATGTAGTTTCCCCATTTCTATTAACCGTGACGTCGTATGTTTGTATCATCACCACCATCCTGAGAATCCCTTCCACCCCGGGGAGGCAAAAGGCTTTTTCCACCTTCTCCTCCCACCTCATTGTGGTGACAATTTTCTATGGGACCCTAATGATCGTTTACCTTCCACCAAGCTCCAGCAGCCTGAGAGAACTGAACAAAACGTTCTCTCTCTTCTACACAGTCCTGACGCCCCTGGCCAATCCCCTCATTTACAGCCTGAGAAACAGGGAGGTCCAGGAGGCCCAGAGAAAAGCTGTCAGGAAATGTATGTCCCTCATCAAGAACTCAGCTTAGTTGAATAAAACGAGGATCAGTGTGACGAAGTGAAGGTGTGCTTGGTGTTTCCTGGGAGTGCTGTGCGCACCTCAGTTTCCCCCATGTGTTACTCATGTATTTCAGTGATGGGACCCGAGTGTGTGATCATTGCAGGGACCACTAGTGGGCCGAGGGTCCTTCCGCAGCCACACGTACACAGACCTGGCCAGGACCCCTCCGCCTTAGGGCAGCCAGCTGTGACAGGGTGTAACAGGTTGCGGCAGATGGAAACAAGGAGAGCTGGCCACCCAGCCGAGGAATGAGACAAAGGATGAGAGAGGGCAAAGGGGCATGTCTGGGGGTGGCTGATGGTCCCTGGAGGGGGTTTGCATGAGGCAGAACCAAGAATGGGGCTCTGGTGCTTTCCAGCTGGTCGTTGCTGTAACTTTCTGATTCATCTGCTAACAAAGGCTGTCTGCACTGGGATCCGGAGAGCTAATAATCCCGTCTGGCGCCCTAATGCCTAGGAATCGCTGCTGACTGAGAGGCGGGGAGTCATGGCCCCTTTGGAGGTGTGTAAAGGCCCTCCTGGCGTCCCATCCAGGGGGACTCGCGGCGGGGAGCTCCGGTAAAGCGGGGTGCTGATCGCTCTGGGGTCAGATTCAAGAGGCGGCTGCACTAGTGTGAGGGCAATCGAGGGGTCCCGCCTGGCTTCACCCCTAGTGGTTGCAGAGCCCCATCCCTGTGGGACTCCGTCACAGTCAGTCAGTCTGGGTGTCGGATTCTCACAGGAATCGCACTCGGGGTCCCCTCTCGACACAGCCAGGCAGGATTCTGCTGCTGCGGAGTCTGCCCTCATCCCCCCTGGGTCTCCACATACCAGTGCAGCCAGCTTCTCAAACTGGCCTTGGAGGGTCAACCCCCTGTCCCGCCTGGCACTCTCCCTGCTGGACCCCCCCTCAGATGGGTCCCGGGGAGTTCCTCCAGACCCCAAAGGGGCCAGGCACCCTGCCTTACAGTCAGAAGCAATTCACAGCTTGTGTGGGAGTCAGAGGGGTTTATTAGTTCTCAGGATCCCAGCGTAGAAGGATGTTGCTAGCAGCTTACTTGGAGGTTATAGCAGCGACCCGCTGTGGAAACTTGGAGCCGTGCTCAGAGTTCCTACTCCCCTTGACTTCTCACAGGCCACTGCCCTTCCTCTCCAACCCCCAGACAGACCCCCTCTCTGCCCTCCCTATTCCTTGGTCTCCTTCTTGAGCCACATGTTACAAACTGTTGTATCTGGTTTGACTCAGGAGGGCAGAGGGGGGGGTTGTGCGGCTGTTCACAGTCAACTCCTGTCTCAGACCTGACAAACTCATTAAACCCAATACCTCACTTTCATGGTGTTTATTCAAGGGTAGCATCCAGGGCGTCTACTGAAAGCACGTAACGCATCGCTCCTCATAACCATTGCGAGATGCACATCTTGGTAATATTTAGGGAACAATGTCACTACTAAAAACGTTGCCCTTATGGCCGTGGAATAAGAGTTAGTCAGCAGGGAATCCCATGTCTCGGTGACGGCCCATGTAAGTGGGAGGGAGGTGTCACTACTCCCTACCTAGTCTATTAGACAAGGTATTGCTCAATTTTTTACCTTTGCACCAACTCAGACCAGCCAATGGAAAGCCATCAAAGAACTAAACAAACCAAACCCCATGGGACTGAAGAGAACAGCAGGACAGCGAGGGGACGGCCCCATCTGGGAACAAAAACAAAAGACTGACTCCGTATATCACAGGAGAAGACAGCCACTCTGCCCCCAGTCCTGGAGGAGGTGCTGTATGAAAGACGGGGCCCTAGCTCCTTGGGGCCTGCAAGCGCTGCCCCAGCCTGAGCTTTGAGGTGAGAATCTCCTTTTCTAGCTAGGAAAGGTGACCATTGGTAAGTGTAGGCCCTACTGTGCATAGTATGATTTTGTTTTGTTTGTAGCCATTTGTGTCCGTCACTTCACACGTGTGTGTGTGAATCTCTGTTCTTCCTTAAACCAGCATCCGTTTGTGTTACCGTAACTGACCGTATGTGCTGTGTCGCAGCGGAGCAGTGCACCTAGATGACCGTGGGGTTCACAGGCCTTCGGGAATCCCGCCAGCAGGGTGGACACCACAATGGGGCACTTTGAAGGGAGGCAGGGGCTGGCTGCATCGATTGTCTGTCCGCAGGGCTGGTGGAAGCCAGAGGAGAGCGTCTGAGCGGCTGATGGGCCTGTTGCGTCAGGGAGCACAGCCAAGACTCCCTCATGCTGGAGGCAGGAGGTAACAAGGTGACTCTGGGCTGGGGGCACCCCAAGAAGCAGGACAGTTGTCAGAGTGTTTGACAACGTACAGGGGTAGGAGAGCAGGCTCAGCCCTGAGGCTATGACAAGGCAGGGAGGCAATGCGTGCACTACATGCATGGAGGGCGGGGCAGTGCACACTGAGGGCAGAGTTAAGCTGGGGCAAGCCTTCATCTTACCAGCCATTTGAATGTTGCTGAATTTGACCGTATGGAAGGGCACCAGTTTTCCCCGAGGCCACACGACTGCTCTGTGGTTCCTCAGCTTTCCTCCCGCCACACGCCTGCGTTGGTTATCGCTAGGTTGAACACCACTGCACTTTCTTCATTTGCAGGCCCTAAAATGTTTCAAACAGAAGGACAGACCCCTTTGGAAATCTCAGACATCGTCTGCGGAGCCCCCCAAGCGCTTCCGACCACCGGATGAAATCCGCTGTTACGGTGCAATGGGATAACAGCAATGTTGACAGCTGCTACCCCGGCTGCTGAAAGAAACCTCTTCCACGGTCTATGTTCCAAAACCCTGGTGTTGTCAGTTGTTGGCTGCGTGTGTGTTCTCCCAGTGTGTGTGCTGTCCCAGCGCTGCAGAGAACCGATCACAGCACACCACCACTGGACTACCCAAGAAGAGCAGAGAGCCATTTTGTGGGGAGGGGAGGGCAAAAAAACCTAACAGACACCCAGACTAGCTTAGTAAGTTTATGGAGGGGGCGGTTTGCGGCTGCCTATGATGCCACGTGACCCACCTGCAACTGCTAGCAGCAAATGTCTCCGTCGCCCGGTGATGGGGGCACGAGCCAGGGAGGGCTCTGAGTTACTGCAGAGAATTCTTTCCCCCATGTCTGGCAGCTGGGTCTCACCCACATGCTCCAGGTCTAACGGATCGCCATATCTGGGGTCAGGAAGGAATTTCCCCCTGCTCAGAGTGGCAGAGACCCTGGGGATTTTCGCCTTCCTCTGCAGCGTGGGGCACAGCTCGCTTGCAGCTTTAATCAAGTGTCAGCGGTGGATTCTTTGTGACTTGACATCTTCAAACCATGATTTTGACTCGGCCAGAGGGGAGGGTCTGTGACAGGAGCAGGTGGGGGAGGTTCTGTAGCCTGCAAGGGGCAGGAGATCAGACTAGATGATGCTGACAGTTCATTGGGGCCATAAAGTCTGTGTGTCTAAGTGACCACAGTGAGGGGGAGAAACTGAGGCAGCTCACAGCAGAGCCAGGAAGCAGCGGTGCCCTTCGACAGAGCCTGGATCAATTTCATTAACGTCACTAACATTCTGCTTAGGACACAAATAGTCACTCAAAAAAAACCAACCCCCAAAGCCTGCTTCATTATGTGCTGGTTAAAAACCATACCCTTCTGAAAAGAGATCTCTCCCGTTTGCCGTGCCGCACTGCTAAGCCTACAGAGACCTACAGGCGGGCACCTGGGTCATTAGCACGTCACCTGCCTTAATGAGCTGGGCCTGCCTGGAGTCACGGGACACCCACAGACACAAAGTTACGTGTCCTTTTAATGGGTGTTGCCGAGGGCCATTAGCAGGGAACGCTGCCGGGAAACGCGGGGCTCAGCGGCCGTCCTGTGGGGTGATTAGAAAAGAGAGCCAGAGGCACTGACTGAAGTTAGACAAGGGGCAGGACGGGCTGATCCCAGGGCAAACAGCCCCGGTGGGTAAAGAGGAAGGGGTCAAGAGCCCGGCACAGGTCACCCCTCCATTGGTAAATTCCATCGGACTCCCGGGCAGCGAGGGGACGTAAGGGGCCGTGAAAGAGGCACAAAAACAAACCTCAGTTTCCCACCAGGTTAGCAAAGGCAGCACGGCCCAGGAGCAGGGAGCAAAAGGCAAGGCCGAGCTTCCAGGCACTGCTGTGCGGCCCGCAGCCCCTAGCTGTGCCTCTGCTCTCAGCCCTGACCCACAGCCCTCTTCTCCCCCACCATCTCTGGGCTCCCGTGAACAGCTGCGCTGGTGCCTCTCAATCCCGACCCACAACCCCGACTCACACTACCCCCTTCGTGCCTGTCCTGACGCTGCCCCCCGGCTGGGCCAGCGCGTCACAGAAATGAGCGATCCTTGCTGCCCACCCCAAGCACACAGCCCTGACAATTCCCACACGCACAGCGCTGTGTCAATGCACCGCTGCAGCGTCCCCAGCACGCCGGCTAAGGGGCTGCCTGGCCCGGGTCCTGCAGCCTCAGAAATCTGGTATTTCTGCTGAGTTCTGCGTGTCAGCTGCCCCTGCCAGGCCAGGCCTGGCTCAGACCTGAGCTGACTCCATGCATCACAAAGCAGCTCCCTCGCCCCCCAGAACAGGCGTCCTTCCTCCCAAGGGGGCGCAGAAGGGGACAGCAGGGATGCAGGCACCCCCCACCCCCCGCACACCGAGCAGGTCTCATTCCCGCCAGCAGGGGACAACAAAACACACTCACAGATCCAGTGTGTGTGTGTTCCAGGCTGGCCAGGGGAACAGCCTCACACACATGCTGTCACGGACCCCCCAGCATCGGTGCTACACCCCCAGCTTTGGACCTGTCCCTCCTTCAACAGGCCAGACTCCCAAAGGGTCTCACTGTCCCTTCAGGGAGGCCACACACGGCCGCATCACCTCCAGGACAGGGCCTCTGGGGCTCAGCCCCTCTGTTTCACCCCATGATCTCTGTCCAGGGAGCCCAGCAGAGCCCGATTCCTGGGAGAGATGTGTCTGCTTGGCGCGGACCCACACGCCGCCCCCAGGTTTTGCCGTGCTGCTTGGGCCGTGTTGGCGAAACAGCCGTGTTTATTAGTCACATCGCTGGCAGGCCGGAGTCTAGCACAGAGCAATGAAGACGAAAGCATCATCCCTTCGGGTCAGCCCAGAGCCCAGCCAAGCTGGAGTGAGCCCCATGTGCAGACTGCGTCTGTGTGTCCGTCTGGCCTGTGCAATCAGTTCCCTGAACAGTAAGCGTCCAGAAGCCACCTCTGATCCCCCACCTCAGACCTTCCCAGTCCTCCATTCTCCAACTGGGGGGTCTTCACTCTGCTTCCCTGCTGAGAAGGGGGCAAATCCAGGCCTCTCTGGCACCGGCATGGTCTGACCGGCCCCCTTGTTCATCTGTTCTGTCGGCTTCAACCGGTTCCTTAACGACTGGGAGGGGACACACTCACTCGTGTGTCTTTCAGCCTTTCCTCAAAACACACATAATCCTTCCCCCCGCCCCACTGGGTAACCATGTAGCATATAGAGGAAACTGAGGCACACAGCAGGGTCACAAAAATATTACCAAAATTAATTAGGCTGGAATTAGGCACCTAAAGCCGCTAGCATTTCAGAGGGATTTGGACACTGAGCTCCCAGAAAGCTGCTTTCAAAATGCCACCCAGAGCTCTCCGCTAGCACAGCCACAGGCCCCAGCCCCATTGGGGTAAACTGAGGTACAGATAGGGGATGGGTCACACTTTCAAAAGCACCTAATCCCATTACCCAGACAGACAGGTTTTTAAAGGGATTTAAATGCTACGTGGAATTTTCACAAGTGCCTAAACAAGTTAGGTGCCTAACTCCCCTAGAAATGAATAGAAATTGGGCATCCAAGTCCCTTAGGCAGTTTGAAAATCTTAGCCTTCCTGTCTCTGTTTTAGCCTGTGTTTTTCTGGGCAGCCCTGAGAAGGCTGGCCACTTTGATTAGCAGGGAGTTTTGTGGGCTAAAATTTTTTTAGGCACCTGAGTTTGAAAACTTTTGCCTAAGTCATTTGGCTGGGATCAGGGACAGCGTCTCTGGATCCCCATCCCATGCTCCCAACTGTATTATTATGCATTCTTCTTCTTCATCTTCTCCAAATTTACACCAGTGAAACCAAGGTTAGAAACTGACCTCTGGAGACCAGTCAGGGTCCCACATGCACCATTGTAGAGCTGCATTCAGCCCACGTGGGTCACAGGGGTTAATTCTGATTTACACAATGAAGAGAGAAGTGTGAAAGTTTTTGGTGATGTGTTACTCTCTGTGTACGTGGATATGTGAGGAAGGGGGCTTAGCCTGTTATGCTGGGTTTCAGGCTTCATGTTCTCACTTTCTACTACAATTCCCACATCATTTCAGGTGACAGATCCGAGGAACTGCCCCAGCTTGAGGTGTTGATGGAGGAGGTTGTGGAATGAACTGATAAATTAAACAGTAAGAAGTCACGCAAACCAGATGGTATTCACCTAAGCATGCTGAAGGAATTCTGATATGACACTGAAGAGCTCCTAACTGTGGTATGTAAACTATTGCTTAAATCAGCTTTGGTAACAGACGACTGAAGGATAGCTAATGTGATGCCAATTTTTTGAAAAGGCTCCAGAGGCAATCCTGGCAATTCAGGGCCAATAAGCCTAACTTCAGCACCAGGCAAACTGATCACAACTACAGCAAAGAAGATGATTATCAGACTTACAAATGAATTGTATTTGTTGAGGAAGAGTCAATGTGGCTTTTGTCAAGAGAAATCCTGCCTCGCTAACCTGTTAGAATTCTTTGAGGGTGACAACAAACATGTGGACATGTTGATGCACCGGATAGAGAGTAACTTGGACTTTCCAAAAGCCTTTGACAAGGTCCTTCACCAAAGGCTTTTAAGCAAAGTAAGCAGTCATGGAATAAGAGGGAAGGTCTTCTCCTGCATCAGTAACAGGTTCAAAGATAGGAAACAAAGGGTAGGAATAAATGGGCAGTTTTCTGAATGGAGAGAGGTAAATAGTGGGATTCTCCAGGGATGTATACTGGGACCAGAGCTGTTCAACATATTGATAAATGATCTGGAAAAAGGGGTGAACAGAGGTGGCAAAGTTTGCAGACGATCCAGAATTACTAAGGACACAAGAACATAGCATAAGAATGATCATTCTGTGTCAGAACAATGGTCCACCTACCCCAGGATCCTGTCTTCTCACAGTGCCAGGCGCCTCATAGGAATGAACAGACCAGTGAACCATCAAGCGACCCATCCCCTGTCATTAAGTCCCAGTGTCTGGAAGTCAGAAGTTTAGGGACACCCAGAGCACAGGGTTGCGTCCCTGACAATTGTAGCTAATAGCCATTGATGGACTATCCCCCATGAAGTTATCTAAGGCTTTTTTCAACCCAGTTATTCTTCTGGCCTTCAAAATCCCCTGGCAACAAGTTCTGCAGCTTGACTGTGTGCTGTGTGAAAAGTACTTCCTTTTGTCTGGTTTAAACCTGTTGCGTATTAATTTCATTGGGTGCCCCCTGCTTCATGTATTATGGGAAGGGGTACATAATACTTCCTGATTCACTTTCTGCTACAGATGATTTGATAGACATCTATCATATCCCCCTCAGGAATCTCTTTTGCAAGCTGCACAGACCCTCATACAAAAGCTGTTTCATACCCCTCATAACTTGTTTTGCCCTCCCCTGAATTTCCCCAGCATTTTCCCTATAGCTTTTTTCACCTCGTTTTTCAGGCTGTAGATGATGGGGTTTAACGTGGGTGTCAAGATGCTGTACTGGATGGAGAACATTTCATCCAGAACCACAGAGGAGATTGAGCTGGGTTTTGTGTATTGGAAAAAACCTGTCAAGTACAACAACCCAACCACAGTCAGGTGAGAGCTGCAGGTGGAGAAGGCTTTACGTCTGCCCTCCGCAGAGCGTATCCTCAGGATGGTGGTGATGATGTGAATGTAGGAGATCAGAGTGAGGAGGAAGGAACTCAATCCAAATATCACTGCAGAAGAAAGAAGCACCACTTGATTGGTGAGGGTCTCAGTGCAGGACAGTTGTAAAAGAGGAAGGAGCTCACAGGTGAAATGATGGACTTGGTTGGGCCCACAGAAATGCAACTTGAGGGCAAAAACAGTGTTAAACAGGGCTTCTAAGAAGCCCATGGTCCATGGTCCACAGATCCTTTTGTTCATTGTCGCCATGTAATGCAGTGGGTCACAGATGGCAGAGTAGCGGTCAAAAGCCATAGCTGAGAGAAGGAAAATTTCTGTACCAGCTGACAGGAAAATGAAGAACATCTGGGCAATGCAGCCATTGACAGAAACAGTTTTGTGCTCTGCTTGGAAGTTCATCAGCATTTTCACCACCGTGACTGAGGAATAGAAGGTATCAACAAAGGATAAATGGAAGAGGAAGAAGTACATGGGGGTGTGAAGGTGAGAATCCGCTCGTATCACCAGCATCATCACCAGGTTCTCCACCAGGGTGATTAGGTAAATCACTGAAAACACCACAAAGAGGAAAATCTGCATCTGTGGGTCACTGGAAAGTCCCAGGAGAATAAATTCGGTCACTGTGGTTTGATTTTCCATTGATGTTTATCCAGGAACACTCTGACCTGTAAGATCCACAAAAATAAATAAAGTAATTAATTAATAAATGAAATTAAAAGATATAATACAAGTAAATTGAAAAGTCAGGGGGAGATCATCTGTGCAGTAGGATGAATGTAAAGAGAGGCCTGTTGCATCCTGGGAAATGCATCTTTTAAATAGCCTAAATGTAGAGAGAGAGAGAAGGAGAGAGACTGGTCTGGCTGGAATGTGTGGGTTATAGATAGACACAACAGGCTAGACACAGAAAAGGGTCTGGGCACCTACCTGCCACTTTAGACACCTAAATCCCCGAATCGGCTCCCACTAGTATTCATAGATCCCCTGCACAGCTGTGACTATGGAGATGTGGGACTCCCTCAGTCTGTCCGGTCGCAGCTGTTCCGCTGTGGGTAAATGATTCCATGGCAGTGAAGCAGGGAACTGGGTCTCCTGCATCTGGACTGAGTGCTCTTACCACGGGGCTATAACATCTCTCTCTCTCTCTCCCTCTCTTCCCCTCTGTGGCCTAATAGCCCTTTAATTCAACCCAGTGACTCCAATGCAATTATGGCCGATTTACACTAGGTGGGGATCTGGCCAAGTCTATAAAAAGTGTCTATTGTTGTCTGCCATGGGTTTGTCGTTGTTGAGTGTTTTGTTGGAAAAGCTATTTAATATTTAATATCCCTATTAAAATTACTAGGATTTCTCAAGAGGAAGAGGAAATGAATGGGCCCAGCATTCTCTCTCTAGGCGGAGTGAGATCATTTTAAAAAAAACAGGTCTGGTTGAACACTGATGGGACTTTTGTTCCTAAGTCACTTACGGTCCTTTGAAAATCTGACCCCATGCGACTCAGTGTCCTGCACATCGAAATACCAGCCTGTTTGTACAGAAGCTAATCAAACCTGCCTCTGTGGAAGGGGAGGGAGTGTATTTTGACATCAAATTTTAGTCCAGTGTCAAATCTATGTTGATTCCCATATGTCTCCCAGAAAGAAATTAAACCTCTCCTCCTGGATCCACTCAGAAGACAATTGCTTAAGCAAAGAGATGGACAAAAATGAAGTAACTATAGTCAAACAACTAAAAATCAGCTTACAGGCTAAAATGTGAATATTAGCACAGGTAGATTTTATGAAAAGTGAATTCCAAAGCTAAACATCTTCTCCAGAGAATGCCTTGCCCCTTACCTCACACACACACACACACACACACACACACACACACACACAGCAAAAATAGAAACTGCTGCTGACATGCCCTAACTAATCTCAGTTGTCTCAGAACTGTCTTGAAAAATAGAGAGAGAGAGAGAGAGTCAGAGAGATGGGTGATTCAAATCAGAGAATCGTAGAAGATTGGGATTGGAAAGGACCTCAGGAGGTATCTAGTCCAACCCCCTGCTCAAAGCAGGACCAATCCCAACTAAATCATCCCAGCCAGGGCTTCGTCAAGCCGGGCCTTAAAAGCCTTTAAGGATGGAGATTCCACCACTTCCCCAGGTAACCCATTCCAGTGCTTCACCACCAAATATGTGAGTTATCAACCTTGTCCGCTATGCTGCAACTGATTCTGTGGGAGTAGACAGCGGTTTCCTGGCAGAAGTCAATGCAACTCTATAGTGAGACCCACCACTCCATATGGGGGCAGAATCTGCTTCTTTGAAATTGAAAGGGTAAAAAGATTAAAGGGGAATACAAATATGAATCAACTCACCTTCCGAGTAAATGTGGGTCATAAACGTGTTGAGATCATTGTGACCTGTGATTTCCACTTTCTGTTTTCTTAGACTATTTATATACCTACTTACTGATTTGTCCATCTAATCTGTCTGACCTGAATGCTTTCTATGATGAGGTGCCTGGCTCTGTGGATGTAGGGAAGGCGGTGGATGTGATATACCTTGACTTTAGCAAAACTTTTGATATGGTCTCTCAGAGTATTCTTATCAGCAAGTTAAAGAAGTATGGATTAGATGAATGGACTATAAAATGGATAGAGAACTGGCTAGAGCATAGGGCTCAACAAGTAGTGATCAATGGCTCCATGTATAGCTGGCAACCGGTCACAAGCGGAGTTCCCTAGGGGTCGGTCCTGGGGCCGGTTTTGTTCAACATCTTCATTAATGATCTGGATGATGGGGTAGATGGCACCCTCAGCAAGTTTGCGGATGACACTAAGCTGGGGGGAGTGGTAGATACCCTGGAAGGCAGGGATAGGATACAGAAGGACCTAAACAAACTGGAGGATTGGGCCAAAAGTAATCTAATGAGGTTCAACAAAGAAAAGTGCAGAGTCCTCCACTTAGGAAGGAAGAATCCCATGCACAGCTATAGACTGGGGACCGACGAGCTAGGCAGCAGTTCTGCAGAAAAGGACCTGGGGGTAACAGTGGATAAAAAGCTGGCTATGAGTCAGCAGTGTGCCCTGGTTTTCAAGAAGGCTAATAGCATATTGGGCTGCATTAGGAGGGGCATTGCCAGCAGATCACGGGAAGTGATTATTCCCCTCTATTCGGCATTGGTGAGGCCGCATTCAGAGTATTGTGTCCAGTTTTGGACCATCCACTACAAAAAGGATGTGGAGAAGTTGGAGAGAGTCCAGCGGAGGGCAACAAAAATGATTAGGGGGCTGGAGCACAGGACTTATGAGGAGAGGCTAAGGGAACTGGGCTTGTTTAGTCTGCAAAAGAGAAGAGTGAGGGGGGATTTGATAGCGGCCTTTAACTACCTGAAAGGGGGTTCCAGGGAGGATGGGGCTAGGCTGCTCTCAGTGGTGGCAGATGACAGAACAAGGAGCAACAGTCTCAAGTTGCAGGTCTAGGTTGGACATTAGGAAAAAGTTTTTTACTAGGAGGGTGGTGAAGCACTGGAATGGGTTACCTAGGGAGGTGGTGGAATCTCCATCTTTAGAGGTTTTTAAGCTGAGGCTTGACAAAGCCCTGGCTGGGATGATATAGCTGAGGTTAGTCCGGCTTTGAGCAGGGGGTTGGACTAGATGACTTCCTGAGGTCCCTTCGAACTCTAATATTCTATGATTCTATTATTCTATTCTATGATTCTATGACTGCCTCTGGAATACAACATCTAAGCAGGTCCAATATTCTTTACCCAAAGCAGTGAAATCCCCCAAGATATGTGGTGTTATCAGTGTGAGTAAAGCAAAGACTCTCCTTATCAGACTCTAAGATTAAGAGTTGATTCTTGAGAGCTGTTTAAATGCTGTCTTCCTCCTCCTGGGACAAGATCCCTGAAGTTCATTCTCTGTAACAAACTACCAGTAACACTAAGCTGTTCAGCATAGTGTAAAGCAATGCTCTGTAGTGTTTAAGATGGAGTGTGGAAGCATGGAGTACCATAGGAGCTCGAGTGATTTAGGCAGCCAGGATCAGCAACTGCCAATTAAAAAGACAGGTAGTTTGGCTCAAATTTGCAAAGCATCCGAAGGAGTGAGACACCCGAATGGCAAATCATTTCATTTCCCATACACTCCTTTGAAGATCCTGGTCATAATGTATGGCCGTAATGCAGCCATAATGCCACAAGAGGGCAGCAGAGGAGAGAGCATGGGAAATGGCCTGCCATCGTTGGCCATCACCAACAGATAGACATACAGATAAGGGAATTAGAAAGAAACAAATAGACTGTATGAGATGGCAGGAAAAAGGAGGAGGTGAGACAAAAGAGACATTTTACTGTATAGAGTGGAGCAGATTTTTTCAGATAAACAGTTTAGTTGCTGAAAGAAAGCAGTTTGGGTCAATCCCACACTATTTGCAAATTTGACAACTATTGGTCAAATATTTTCATCCGGGTGGGAGGGAGGAGGGAAGGCTAAACTGACAATCCAGCATGTGTAACCCTAGCACTCTCCCAGTTACTTTCATGTAGGTGTTAGGGCTCTTGAATGCGGGAGATGCTCATTCAGTTCCCACTTCTGCCTGCTGTGGAGCAGAGATTTGAAATTGGGGCTCCCATCTCTCAGGAAAGTGCTTTAATCTCTGAGCTATTCGGTGTTTTGGGGCAGGGCTTTCTCAGGGTTTCGGGTTGAAGCTGTTCTCGCCATGTGAATCAGCAGCACAGCAGCAGCAGTCACCCATGGCTTTAATGCAGCAAGTGGTGTACATGTTGAATGGTCCTTTGCAACTCTTCTTTCTTCAACAAGAATCAGTATGGGAAGATTTAAGTTTCTTAAATCCCATCAAATTGCATCTTCCAATTTCAATCGTGGTCAGATTTGTACCCTACTTCTTCCAACCTCAACTCTCTAGGGAGTCAGTAAAAGTGTACCTTCTTCAGAACATTGCACATGACCCCACCATTGCTGTCATCTTCTTCAAAACCGGTGCAAGACTGCAACTTGCTGGGATTGCCTAAGTACCTACTTGTCTGTGCCACAATCAAAACAACAGATGTTAAGAATACCCTGTAACTTTTAACTCTGAAAACTGTTTAATTTCCTCTCCTCAGCTGTTTTTAATGGATATGTTTCTCCTTCATATAACAGAGTTGACAATACTACCACATTGAACACACATCTAGTTTTCACACAGACAAAGAACTTAAAAATAACAAACGAAGGTGCAGGATAAACCAGTTTTCTTTCTTTCTTTCTTTCTTTCTTATAATATAGTAAGGCAAGATATGTTCAGGACTGTGAACCTGCAGGAAGGCAGGTTTTGTAACAGTGCCTGATCTTCGCTCATAACCCGACTCTTACTAACTTTGCTTTATATTTAGGCCTCATGTCTCAGGCTCTCTCTTTCTACTACAATAAATGTTTCTTAATTGGCATGAGGACTTTATTATAGAATTGTCCAATAGATGAATAAGGTATTTTAGTATTCTTGGGCTTTGTCTTTTTAGTCATACACATTTTCATGTTATTTGCATTTCTTATATGACTAGTTAGCAGTATGAATTAATAGCATTCAATATTTATTTTCAAAGATAATTAATTATTTCATATAATGTTCTCTTTCTATCTTTTACGTTAAACTGATAGTCTCTTTGCTTGCCTTTCTCCCTAATCCTGGCATAAAAGTGAATTTATTAAGAGAGTTGTCTTCAGCTTTCTTAGGATGAAAAAAATGGATTTTTAATAACATTAGAAAATAAAGTGAAAAAAATACATTTCCCAGATTTCTGGGGAGATAAAAATAGAAAAAATAAATCAAAATATAATTGTCCTTTGAGACCCCTTTTGCTCCTCCTCATTTACATTTTTTCCTCAGAAAAAGGGGAGAAAGTAAAAAAAATAAATAAAGCGAGAGAGAAAATAGGGGACAGAAGCAGGTGACAATCAACAAACAATCTTTTCTAAAGGGAAGTCATGACTCACTAATCCCTTAGAATTCTTTATGTGGGTCCACAAACATGTGGACAAGGGTCATCCAGTGGATATAGTGTACTTGGGCTTTCAGAAAGCTTTTGACATGGTCCCTCACCAAAGGTTCTTAAGAAAAATAAGCAGGCAGAGGATAGGAGGGAAAGTCCTCTCATGGATCAGTACCTGGTTAAAGGACAGGAAACAAAGGGTAGGAATAAATAGCCACTTTTCACAATGGAGAGAGGAAAATCCTGGGGCAACCCAAGGATCTGTACTAGGATCATGGCTATTGAACCTATTCATAAATGATCTAGAAAAAGGGGTTAAGCACAGTGTTGGCAAAGTTTGCAGATGATAAAAATAACTCAAGATAATTAAGCCCAAAGCAAACTGAAGAGTTACAAGGGATCTCACGACACTGGATGACTCGGCAAAAATGGCAGCTGACATTCAATGTTGATAAATGCAAAGTAATGCACATTGGAAAACATTATCCAAATTATAAATAAAAAACGATCCAGTTGAAATTAGCTGTTAGCACTCAAGAAAGAGGCATTGGAGTCATTGTGGCTAGTTCTCTGAAAACATCCACTTAGTGTGGAACAGCAGTAAAAAAAGCTAACAGACTGTTAGGAGCTATTAGGAATGGGATAGATAATAAGACAGATAATATCATAATGCCACTGTATAAATCCATTGTACGTCCCCATCTTGAATAGTATCTGCAGATATGGTTACCCATCTAAAAAGATATATTAGATTTGGGAAAGGTAGAGAGAAGTTCAGGAAAAATGATTCTGGCTATGGAACAACATCCATACAAGGCGAAATTAAAAATACTGGGACTGATCATCTTGGAAAAGGGACGACTAAGTGAGAATTTGACAGCGGTCTATAAAATCATGAATGAATTGGGGAAGGTCTAGGTTGATATTAGGAAAACGTTTTTCACTAGGAGGGTGGTGAAGCACTGGAATGGGTTACCTAGGGAGGTGGTGGAATCTCCATCTTTAGCGGTATTTAAGCTGCGGCTTGAGAAAGCCCTGGCTGGGATGATTTAGCTGAGGTTAGTCCTGTTTTGAGCAGGGGGTTGGACTAGATACCTCCTGAAGTCCCTTCCAACTCTAATCATCTATGATTCTGTGACTCTAAGAGGGAACAGGGAATTGTTATTTATCCCTTCATGTAATACAAAATTTCTGTGTCAACCAATGAAACCAGGCAGCATATTTAAAACAAAAAAAAAAAAAAACATAAGGAAGTACTTGCACAGTCAACCTGTGAATGGCATTGCCAGGGGACATTGTAAAGGCCAAAAATATAATTAGGTTCATGAAAAGGATGAGTTGAATTCATGGAGGTTAGATCCATTAATGGATATTAGTCAAGATGGTCTGGGACCAACCCCATGCTCTGAGTGTCCCTAAACCTCCAGATAGCAGAAGCTGGGACTGGATGACAAGGGATAGATCACTCAGTAACTGTCCTCTTCCTTTCATTCCCTGTGAAGTATCTAGCCATGGTCATTGCTGGAGACAGGATACCGGGCTACAGCAACCATTGGTTGGACCCAGTATGGCTGTTTTTATGTTCAAGCGTGACAGGTGTTTCTCTAGCCAATGAGGGATGCTGAGGAGAGGGGTATGTTCTCAACCCCATTGTTGTGAAAGCATTCGGTCTCTATATCCCCTGGAGGGAAGTATCTCCTTCTGTGTGGGAGTTTCAACCTCTAACTCCACCTAAAGTGTTTTTACAAGAAGCCAAAGGTGAGGTGTTGGCAGGGAGAAGAAAAAGGAATTAGGAGGCAGACACTGCAAATACCATCTTCCCCAGGGATTATGGTAGTCACCTAGGATTTGAGAGGCCCTGCTTCAAGTGCCTGATAAGAAGAAAGGATTTAAACAGGGATGTGCCCCTCCCATGCAGGAGTCTCAGCACTGGGATATGGGGTATTCAATGTCAGTCTCTCACTCTCCGCTGTTCAAGCCCAAATCTCATAATGATTTTAGCCTTAGCTGGGGCTCTCACCCATTGGCTTCACTAATTACTGTTATTACTGAAAACCTTAGAGATTGCAATAGGAATCAACCCCATAAGGGGTTACATATATTAACCAGGGTTTGCAACAAAGCAGTAAAAAAGAAAACACAAAATTAATAGACACAAAGACTCTTCTTATAGAACTGCTCAGATGCTCCGCTGGAGTAAATGGGCCAGAAAAGATTAAAGCAGATTACACCATTGAAACATAAATAGCCAACATCCCATGTCAAAATATACAAATTAAAAATCCTTTAATAAACGAATCCTGCTTGTCTGTACCACTGAGTTCCTAGTACAATTGTAACAAGCGTAATACAGAAATCTTTAATCACAGGATTTGTTATTCCAATAGGCTGTCAAACGGCATTTTTCTTCATTTTTCTGTCTGTAAAATTATATTATTATCTATGGGAATATTTTTTCATCAGTTTGTGTGTGTACAGTGAGAATGATGTTTACCAACATTGACTGTTAGAAATCTAATCCTTCAAAGCTTATGTACACATTATTGTAAATGTGAGGTTTACCAACACCTGGATGCATATTTATAATTTACTGTTGTTTAGGTTCTAATTTTGTAAGGAGCCTAGGAAAGTTAGGCCCACAATTCCCATAAAAACTGAATGAAAATTGGTGCCTAATTCCCTTAGGCTCCTTTGAAAGTCCCAGCCTGATTGTAGTGCCTAAATACCTAAAACCCTTGAGGATTTGGGCCATAGAGCCTTCTAAAAAGGATGAAAAAGAGCTAGAGAGATGTCAAAATATGTAAATATTTATAAAAACACATGGCCTAGTCTACACTTACCAGAAAATTTGGTGTCAGTCAACGGGAGATACACAAGCTACATAGAGTATCTTGCGTATCTTCCGTCGACTTCCTAAAATCCATTCTGTACACTGTCTCCAATACACTGTGCTGATGGCAAATGTGATCCCGTCAATGCAGCATGAGTCTGTTTCCTAGGGTGGATATTTTAGGCTGATTTCCAGATCAACTGAGCGGGTCTGCACTTCCGCTCAGTCGATCCTGAGAAATTGATCTGACAGCAGCGAATTTGCTACCAGTATAGACATAGTCCATGTCAAATTTTACATCGAGCTGCTGACAGATGTGACAAAGTATTGTCACACTTTTGCAGTCAAGTCCATGTCATCTCCAGGATTTCACAGAGTCTAAGGAACATTTTCTGGAATTTAAGAAAAGTTATGTCAATGCATATGGAGATTAACCAGGTACTAAATGTCACAAGCCACTATCTCGGTAAAATGGAGAGATGTGTCACATCGGATTTATCTGCACACACAAAGAATGAGGGCCTGAACATCTCTTAAAAAAAGGTCCCTTTCCATCATTCCAGCAGTGTAAAGGGCTCTTACACCCGCTTTAAGGCCCATTTACACTGTCAAAAGGGTCCAAAGTGTTAGAAATAACCAAACAGGTTGTCCTGGGGGTGGACTGAGGAGAAAGAATCCTTTATTGCCTGCTCGTTCCACCTGCATGCCACGAGTGAGCAACGAGGGGGTTGCTTTACAATTCTTTTATCCATAACAGTCTGTAAATGTATACATTTCCAGCAACTCCCCATAGATCCTTATTTGGTTACATTGACACCTATAAAATGTATATTAACAACTACATGATGAATACAATTATATCCGCCCCTGTTTGTTGTTTACAGGATTACCATACAGAGGGCAGGCACATCACCTTAAAATCTTTAGATTTTACACTAACATTCTTTAAAGTAAAGACATGCCAGGGGGAGAAGGAAGATAACACTTTTTTCCCACCATAAAACCTTGCACAGAAATAGCCATAGGCTCATCCCCTTCACAGATGATCAAAAGGGAGGAAAAGAAGAAGAGAGATAACAGACTCTAGTTAAAATTCATACCAATTAACCGTAACATAGTTTCAAAATACTGGGCCTAAGACTGTATTATTTTTATTATTATTACCATTATTATTATTACCATTACTTAAAGACTAGAAAAATATCATTAACATTGGTATGTTTCGATTGTTCACTTGATTTCCCCTCCTCGCCTGCCTAAATCAATTATATATAGACCCTTGGACAACATTGTCATATTGTACGGAAAGCCTCTCTCAAGATTTCCTTGATCTCTTTGTTCCTTAGAGTGTAAATGAAAGGGTTAAGCAACGGCGTTGTGACATTGTTCAAGAGGGTGACAATTTTGTTCATATTCAGCGAGTTCTGTTTAGAAGGCATGACATAGACAAAGATGGAGCAGGTGTAGAGTATAACCACAACGGTGAAATGGGCAGAGCAAGTGGAAAAGGCCTTTTGCCAGCCTTGGCCAGATGGGATTCTTAGGATGGTGGAGATGATATAAATGTAGGAGACCAGGGTGACCGCACAGGATCCCAGAATGACAATGTAGGCAATAGCAATATACACCATCTCAATGAGGTGCGTGTCTGTGCAGGAGAGCACTATCCAAGAATCTACGTCACAGAAGAAATGGTTGATTATTTTAGGGCCGCAGAAGGTCAACCTGCTAATCAGAAAGGCCAGCACAGAAAAACTTAGGAAGCCACTTACCCATGAGCCAAACACCAGCTGAGATGAGAATGTGCTATTCATGGTAGAGCTATAGCGCAGTGGGTGGCATATGGCCAAATAGCGATCATAGGCCATAACGGCCAGGAGCAGATATTCAATGCAGCCCAAGGAGAAGACAAAGTACATCTGGAGCAGGCAGCTGGGGAAGGAGATGGTTTTGCTTTGGGACACAAAGTTGGCAAGGGTTTGGGGAATGTATGTTGTGGTGAACAAGATGTCCAGGAAGGAGAGGTTGCAGAGGAAGTAGTACATAGGGCTGTGGAGGCGACGGTGGGTGCCCACTACAGCTATGATGGTGATGTTTCCCAGGAGTGTCAGTATATACATGAATAAGAATAGCATGAAGAGAGAGATCTGCAAATACCAAGAGCCAGGGAACCCAAGCAGAATAAATTCCTTTACGTTGGTTTGATTTCCCGTCATCATTGGGTGTTCTACATGCCATAAAGGGAAGACAAGCAAACACACAGGAGACCCTGTTAGATGCAATGAACAGCACAGAACTACTAACTGAGAAATTATATATATATATGCAGAAAAGTAACATTTTTAAGGCCAGAAGAGGTTATCTCCACTGACCTCCTGCAAAACACCAGCTAGAAATGTCACTCAGCAAAACCCCATAACCAATGGTTGAGCTAGAGCCTATTTCTTAGGGAAAACATGTGTTGATTATGTTGACTGGACATCCATTCTTGCATTAGAGAGCTGTATCCTACAGGATGCAGACATCTGAGGCCACTCCATTCTACTCCCAGAACTCGAAACAGAACTCAAATATCATATTCCCAGTTCCTTTTCCTGAGCAATTGGAGCATACTCCTCACCCAGGGCCAGAAACAACACCTTAGAGTCCTGGACTATATTTTCAAAAGAGGCTATTTATTTGAGTTGTCTCAGTTTTTTGTGTCTGCCTCAAGCCTTTCTAAAGAACCTGGTCCCTAGTGGGGAATTCGAGCCCCTGTGTCTAGAAGCTAAATGACAGTCCACCATTGTTGTTAATATTGATGAAGATGATGCTGATATCCTCATATTTGATATATACCTCCCCTGAACCACTGGTAACTGTGATGGTACCACAGATTTCCAAACTTCATAATTTCTAATCCTGATAATTTTTTTCTTAAGGTTTCATTAATACATGGTTTATAGCTTATTAATAGTTGACATTTTCAAAAATGCTTAACCATTCTGTATCAAGACCAACTGCTTCAAATATGATTTTGTTTTGGATGGTCCTGCTTTGAGCAAGGGGTTGGACTTAGAATCATAGAATATTAGAGTTGGAAGGGACCTCAGAGGTCATCTAGTCCAACCCCCTGCTCAGAGCAGAACTAATCTCAGATCCTGAAGTCCCTTCCAAACCTAATGATCTATGATTCTGTGAAATATGTTGCTTATAAACCAGACTTATAACCATTTATAAAACTTTCTATGACATGCTTATAAGCATTGGGAAGATATACTGCGTATGTCTTTAACATGCTTGTAATCTACTAAATTTTGTAAATAGGTATGGCAGAATTGATTTTTCATCATAATTTCAATGGATGGTATCTATGATTATTTTGAAGCATTGCTTTTCCATCTTCATTGATTTAAGTTTTCATAGTGTACAAAGCTTTAAGCTTTTCTTTCTATTTTTATCGGTTAAATTTACACAGTTCTGGTTAATTTTCAGGGTCAGACAATACTTAGTGACAGGAGATGCTGAGATTCAAAAAGTTAAAGCTTTATAACTGTTAAAACACAAACTGCTAACATTGCATGTTAAAATACCCAGAGTAAATAGACTTAAATCACACTCAGTTAAGTTCTCAAGCAATATTTTCCTTACTGTGCCTACCTATAAATTAAGGTTATCGATGCATATTCTATGATTCTATGATTCTATGATATAATTTTATGTCAGTTTGTCTGTTCATTTCCAATAGCTTTCTAGGCCTTCCAAAGGTTATAAAGGGTTTAAAAATGGAACACAAATAGAAAAAGTGACCCCCATTTTCTGCACTGTTTTAAGGATATTTTCACAAGAATGACTGATGTGAATTTATAAGTAATCCTGTTGTTGAGACACAATGTAGAACGGAATCCAGAGTCCTTTGAGAGCTGTGATGACTGCAGGGCTATTTCTAATTTTTTTAAAAAAAGAAAAACATGTTTTTTTCATTTTAAAGTCACCATGTATGTCCCAAAATAAATACCTGGAAAGATTGTTTTATTTTGGAAAGCCTTTTTCTGCATTGTTTGCAAAACTTCAATTAATCTTCAAGTCAAGAAGACGATGAAACTAATCAGTAACTGATGATAAACACAAGTGAATTTGTCTAACACGTTTTTACACTGGTGAGTGAGCACAATGCATAAACATAGACTGGCAATGTCAAGGAATCTCAAGGAATTTACATACCCAAATCCATTTAGTTTCAGTGGGATTTTGTGCACTGAATTCCTTTAAAATCTGATGAAAATCCAAGCTTAAAAAAATAGCACAAAAATGAAAAGAAAATCAGGCTGCAAAATTTGTTCTGTTTAAGGAATCTATGCCAGTATTAATATGAATGCCAGGAATAATAATAATGAAAACAACATGTTCTGATTTAAGTTAAACTATTGTAAATCCTAAGTATTATGGTGAAATACTCAAAGTACTTTCAAAATACACTCACTGTCTGGGTGGTAGATCTGTGGCTTCATCCTGAATTGTCTGATATCACATCATGCGGAGCAGAAAGTGATTTCTTAGCGTGGAGAGTAAACCAGTGCAGTATTATATTTAAAAAGCAGACAATAATGCTGCTTCTCTAACACACACCTTCTGAAACTTGTCCAAAGGATTAAGCACTCAGCCTGCCCTAACGGAGTCAACCATCAAATATTCCTAAAAGGTTGTGTCATATCTCATTATGTGCTTATCATTGAACATGGACAATCTATATCTTAAAGGCTACTGTTCTTTCTTTCTTTCTTTCTTTCTTTCTTTCTATTCTATTCTATTCTATTCTATTTATTGCAGTTACCTTTCTTGCTCTCTCTTATATGCTACTGTCTTCTTATGTGCCTTCTTCAGGCAAAATAAAAGTGTTCGACTCACAAAGGCTTATTTCATCTGCACAGGAGTCACCTTGGGACATAATTTCAGAGAAACTCTCAAACTTTCTTGGGAACTGAGGCGTGCATTGCTTGTGGAGTCATTAGATTAATAACTCAAGGGCCAGTGCTCAGGGAAGCTGTCTCTAATTCCCACATGTTTGTGTGGATCTTGTGAACTCACGCACCTATCTTCATAGATGTCCCTGCACCGATTTCTGAACAACTTTGACATGCCTTATATCAAACCTCCATCCATTATTCATGGATATTGTCCCCAAAAGCGTGAGCTGAATAACAGAGCCCAGTGGGACAGATTCTTTTGCCAGCCAAGCAATAACCATAACACTTAGCTCTTATACTGTGCTTTAAATCAGTAGATCAGGAGAGACTTGAGATGCAGCAAAGCCCAACGTCCTTGCAAAGACAGGGAATTGGGCAGCTGAGATATGTCCAAATGATCTCAGCAGGCGATCTGCCTCCCTTGCTGAGTGGGAAGGTGAAAACCCCCCAAGGTCCCTGTCAGTTGATCGGCGTGTGGGTTGGAGGGGGAAATTCCTTCCCGACCACAAATTTGGGGATCGCTTTGACTTGATCATGTGAGGAAGAGTCACCAGCCAAGCTCTTGGAAAAGATTTTCCTGTATCACCTCAGATCACCAACCCACCCCATCCAGTGTTCACTTTCCAAGCTCTGATGCTTCAGAGGAAGGTTTAACAAACCAACCAACCCACCCACCGCCAACAGAACAGAGAGCACAAGGAGGGAAAAAAGCCTCCCCTCCTTCCTTACCCTGCATGTGACTGCCTGAAATCCTGAAGCATGAGATTTGATTATAGTCATTGTCTGAATGCAGAGCTGCAAATGTTACAAGCATGTTGAAGGCAATGTGGGCAAACCTGTTCTCTCTGGGTATGTCTACACAGCACATTAAGCCCAGACTCTGACACAGATTTGACCCCAAACCCTTCTTCTGTTGACACGCAGTTGAGTCGGTCTTGGGTCAGCAAGCACTCAGGAGCTGGGCATTAGGACCCTGCTGGAGACATGGGGTCAGATCCTGAGTCCCACTGTGACTCTGGTCCAAGCCTCTCTTTTGGACACATAGACACAGCACAAGCCACAGACCTGAGTTAGCAGGTCTGTCTGGTGAAGTAGGGACATGTTAGCCTGGCTGTGAGACTGGTTCCAGCACTTGTAAATCCAAGTTTACAATGCAGTGTGGATTGCACCCTCAGCAAGTTTGCGGATGACACTAAGATGGGGGAGTGGTAGATACCCTGGAGGGTAGGGATAGGATACAGAGTGACCTAAACAAACTGGAGGATTGGGCCAAAAGAAATCTAATGAGGTTCAACAAAGACAAGTGCAGAGTCCTCCACTTAGGAAGGAAGAATCCCATGCACAGCTATAGACTGGGGACCGACGAACTGGGCAGCAGCTCTGCAGAAAAGGACCTGGGGGTAACAGTGGATAAAAAGCTGGATATGAGTCAGCAGTGTGCCCTGGTTGTCAAGAAGGCTAATGGCATATTGGGCTGCATTACGAGGGGCATTGCCAGCAGGACGCGGGAAGTGATTATTCCCCTCTATTCGGCATTGGTGAGGCCGCATTTAGAATATTGTGTCCAGTTTTGGTCCCCCCACTACAAAAAGGATGTGGAGAAGTTGGAGAGAGTCCAGTGGAGGGCAAAAAAAATGATTAGGGGGCTGGAGCACAGGACTTATGAGGAGAGGCTAAGGGAACTGAGCTTGTTTAGTCTGCAGAAGAGAAGAATGAGGGGGGATTTGATAGCAGCCTTTAACTACCTGAAAGGGGGTTCCCGGGAGGATGGGTCTAGGCTGTTCTCGGTGGTGGCAGATGACAGAACAAGGAGCAATGGTCTCAAGTGAATTATTTGGTGGTCCCAATTTAATTGGTAGGCACAATGGGCCCGAATGAAGCTATCTGGACTTCAGGACATGAGAAAAAAATCAGATCCGAACACTGTCAAGAAAGTTGGTGAGTCCCAGGAGCCAGGACTGAATTTCACAGCCCTGGTCATTTGTCCATTATTAGCTGGACAAGCAGCACATGCAAACCACAATCCCATGGAACATGCCACTGGCTGGCTCAGAAGCCACATCAAGGGAAGCTAGATATGGAATGTGAACAAATTTCTGGGTTCTGACCTATAGAGATGATCACCTTGGGGAACTTTTAAAGTGCATTGCCTGCTGGGGGACAGAGAGCTTGTGTCCGTACTGATCTATCCATTCAGCTCTTTATCTAGCTATCCCTCCATACTCATAGAAGACT
>NW_027133139.1:0-67210 GCF_026122565.2 Emydura macquarii macquarii | reverse complement strand
ATTATCTACAAGCATACGCTGTCTGAACGCCCCCTATTCAAAATCCACCCAGATAGTGGGTCGTCCCCATTTATCAGATGTTAAAGGTGCCGTATAAATCAGGGGATTCAGGGACGCCCGGCCCCCCTATGCCTCTGAGGGCTTCCCCTCAGGAGTTGCGGTTGGCTACTGACCCTCATCAACACATTTCTCCAGAGTGTGAGACTCCCTTTCCTTCTGACAAATCAGCTCAGCCAGCTGATTATTTGATTTGCCATCAATTAGAGCTTTAGGGGCATATTGGAAAGCTCGATTCCACAGTATCCAGCGCAGGGGATCGATCCTCCCACGGCCTCACCCTTGGCTGCGCCCTCTGTTAACTCCCTCAGGAACTAAATCACCTTCTTTGCTCCTTTGATTCTGAAAGGTGATTTGAGCAGCCACTTTTCCTCCCGTCTGTGCAGCAGCTTTTCCTTTGTGCTTATCAGGGAAGGCTTGGCTCACCAGTAAATTAGCTTGCCGAACTCTCTGTAACAATGCCTCCCACATCATAGCTATTCAATTCAGAGTACCCAAAGCAACTTTTACTTGCGGACGTAGCCCTTCTACAAAACGAGTTGGAAAGTCTGTGTTCATAAGGTCTTGACCTTCCTCCTCATGGCCCATAGCTTGCCATAGGATCTTTTTACATTGTAAGTAAGCATCAGGGTGTTCCCCTAGGGCTTGCCGCTCCAAATGAAAATGTACCTCAATGTGCTTGCCAGCATCTACTACATCAAAAACATCCCTCATAAGGGTACCTCTTTGTGCTCTCTCTCCTTTCTGTATATCCACGGGAAGTCCCAAGAAGGTGTCTAATGGGAGACATTCCCTTAAGAGCAAAGCATAATCACTATAATTTAACCGAGGCACTGTAGTAAGCTGTGCAAACCAGGCAACTACATTCTCAGGGGTGATGTTTCCTAAAGTTTTTTTCAGTGCCTGCGCTTGCTCAGGTCTCAGTATCTTATTCACTTGGGTGGTAGTGTGAGTGGTGTTTTCCTCCTCCCCCTCTCCAATAGTCTCTTCCTTGGTTTCTACGATCACAGGAGCCATGGGTGCAGTAGCCTGCGGCATATCTCCCTTAACCAGCTGTTTTACTATGTGCCGGAGAGGAGCATAGGGGGAAGGACATTCTATGTTCTGATCTGACTTGTTCTTATCCCACACAGCCTCTGCATAACAGAGGGCTGACAGATCAAAGTCCTGCATACCATCACTCTCTGCACCGTCACAACCTACATCTGCCTGCATGGCAGAAATAATTCCCTGAGCAGCAGCCAATCGATTTGTACACTGAGACAGCTGCCGCCGACAAATTACATGGGATTGGCCCTCAGTTTCCCTCTTTTTCTCTTCCAGGACAATGCGTACCGCAGCTTGCGTGTCCTTACATTTCACTTCCCAGATATGAGCTGTTTGCTCCCACTGTCTAGCTTCCTCTTTGTAACCCTCTGCATCGCGCTGAAAGTTAGAGAGCAAATTAACCTGAGTAAGACAATGGGACACTGAAGATTCATACTCTATTTTCAGTTTCTGTACTTGACCTTGGCATGCTATTAATTGTTCATGCAGCTCCTTGTTTTCTTTGGCTAACTTCCCTAACTTTTCAGTAAGGGTTTTAGATATTAAAACGAGCCCATGTAAAGCAGCCAAGCGTTTTTTCTTATGATCAGGCTTTGTCTCTGTGAATTGTTCCCACTGGAGCATCAAGTCTGCATATGTTGTTTTACCCTTAAATGCTCCTACAGACTATGGGTTTTTACCCAGGTTATCCACAAAAGCTTCCATATCCAAGACTGGTTCTAGCGAAAGGAGAACGGGAGTGGCAACCCCTCGACCGCCTGACTCACAACACATTCCTGTAGAGGACATCATGCCCTCCTCCTGAAGCCAAATACAAATACAGCTGCGTGGAGAACCGTGCCAGACAGGTTGCTACCCTCCTGACAAGCAATGAGAGAAACCCCTGCACTGTGCGCCTCAAAAATCTTCTCACTCACAGCTGATCGAGCCCAACAGGGATGCCAATTGTTGGTTCTGGACACTTTGTGATCAGTGTGGATACCAGTGAGACACGGTATGCCCGATTTGCAGATCAATAAGGTTTAATGTGCAAGGTTTTCTATAAATATACTAGTTAGATACAAAGCCTAAAATTAACTACAATATATCATACTCACTAAGCCTGGAGAGCTAAGCAGTCACTCAGAAGGCTGTATACAGGAACGACTTTCTTCAGGGGCCCTGCCAGGGAGTCAGTGGCCTCTGGTCCAACTGGCAGGACCTCCTGCAGAGTCAGGTGTTGATGGAGCGCCCCCCTTTGTCTAAGTGGTAATTACTTATACCCTTCCATAAACAACCTTCACCTAATTATCTCTCTCATTATCATATATGCTAATTACCGACATTGGCTTTCCATCTTTAACTACATTCCATTCTCACCATAATAATTGGGGTCGTCAAAACAACATCTGGTGATAGGAGGGGTGGAGTAAAAGTATGCCCCTTGGAAATAAAACAATGTACCCCAGACGTTCAAGGATAATTTGTTGTTCCCATCACTGTTATCTATGTGCAGCTGCAAGCATACAGTATCTGTATTTTGTCTTATTATGTGCCATGCTATGCAGAACCTGAGGCATCTATACTGTTATTCAGTCTCTGCCAACTGAAAGATGTCATGCTACAGGGGTCAGAATAGCCAAGCAAGCAATTGAATGCTATGCTAAGCCTGTAGGACAGAGGTCAAGCAAATCAAATTGTACTGGGCCTCCAATAGAGGTGTTGAAAATTAGACTCACACTTATGAATAAGTTTTTGGGAATTAGAGCAGGGTGATTGATTTCGCTATCCCATTAAGATCTTTTTTACCCTGTTGCAGTGTCTGATTTTACTATCAGCCCACAACTAGAGTAAATGAGCACATTTTCCATTGGCCAGTTTAGTCTATAGGCTCTTTGGGAAATGTGAGCTCATGGCTAATGTTCTTTATCCACTGAACAGGTACACATTTCTTCCATAGTGTCCTGCCAGCATGTCTTCACCCAGCCCCCAGTGGACTCCCTCTAGGCAGTGAGAGAGGGTGGTTCAGATTCATAGTTCATTCAGTCTGTGGCCTCTGTGCTTACCCCACCAGCAAGGATGCTAATTAGTGTCAGTGGTGGAGGTGGGATTTTTATGTGGTTGTCTCCACTAGGAACTGGAACAAGACTGTCCAACGCATTTCATAGAAGTCACCTAGGCCATAAACCATCAGATGGTGACCGCTTGTGGTCACGACTGGCATAGTTGGATTTGAAATATTGACTTGCAGGGGAAAGGTTCTATCCTCTGGGTCCCGTTGTATGAATTTAGGTGGACTCTATGGGCCCAAAGAGCTAAAAGTCCAACACGCAACAGTATGAAACAAGATTAAGGGTTTGGTAGACAGAGTCCTCAGCCTGCTTAGTACCATGGCAAGCACATCAGAAAATTCAAGCCAGAAATTAGAAATTTATTGATTGAAATACACAAAAGGAAAAGAATCAAATAAGGCAAAAAGCATTCAAAGTGAAATCGAGAGGTTATGTAAAACAAACAATCAAAACCTATCAACATCTCTTTTTAGAAAGGATGAATATTGGTTAGTGTTTCTCATGCTGTCAGACAATCCTCCTTAGTGGGGAGGTAAGAATGAGTTTTGTTCAATTTTGCGTCAGGAATGATAGTAACTTTCTTGCTTTTGACAAAACAGATGCAGAAGAGGGAGAAAAGCAAAGTAAAGATGGGGAAATATGGCTTTTGTTGATGTTCTCAGGATACAGGGCAGCTGGTCAGTCATGGAGAGATGCTTTGGGCTGACAGATTGGCCATGGCAGCTGTTGCTCTGGACCCCAGCTCACCTGCCTGGTTAGGGACATCATTTGGCTGTTCTGGTCAGGTCCCTTTCCTTCACTGGTCCTTCACAGGCTGACCAGAGCTGGATGGGCTGTCTCATCTCATCATGCTATTGCTATGCGGTGAAGTTGATTTCGGGATCAGGTGAGAAGCCAAGGGTGGAGGTAGGACAGGAAGGAGATAGTGGGGGACATAAAAGGACACATGACAGGGGAAGACAGAGCAGAATCTCACATGCATCAGTCTGAAGTCCTCACTGGTGTAGTGATGGCATCTCCACCAGAGTGTCAGGGTCTGATGTTTCGGAAAAAATCCTTCCGCTGCAACCATGGTGATAGTTTCACTCCCATTTCCCTTTCTAAGGCCCTCAAAAAGTGCAGACTAGCCCATCCTCTCATTATTTTGTCTATCAATTAGGCCCTTTTTCAGAAGCACTATTTTGGTCCATTGATTTCCGGTCTCTCACTTTTCTTTCTCTTTTCTTTTTTTTAACCAGGCATTATCTTAACCCAGTTCTTGAGTGGCAGCAGTAAACCCTCTCTGTTTAAATTAATTCTGTCTTTCTGTCTCCTTCTTAAATCTTTCTTAGAAAATGTTTATGTAACAGGTCATTGTAATCATTCATGATCTTTTACCTACTTTCCACCAGTTAGGCTCAAAATTCGATAGGCTTGCTAGACCTCAATTATTACAACAGTCCTCATATGGTTTCAGCCTTCATTATTAGATGTGATGAATTAGAGCATTAAAACACAGAGCTCCTTAAGAAATAACTTCAGCTAGAGATGCTGCTTTTTCTCTGTTCTTCATTCCTTTCTCTTCCTTTTAATCATACCCTGTAGTGCCTCGCAAGTACATTGAGGCCAACGGCTCTATTCTGATCTTAGCTTTTGGATCTTGTTGCTGGCTCACAGTCACTCGTTGTGGAGGATTGAGTCCAGTGAAGGTGTAGTTCCCCCGGAGGCTGAAATATCGCTGACTCTGATAGCTAACTTGGATGACACGGTGAAATTCCAAGACAAGGTGAACTTGCTCATACAAAACAGCAATACCTATGTGATCCCAGTCCAGGCCGTTGGCATTGGTACCACAATTGTCACAGACAAACCCTTTGGTCCAGCACTCAACTTAGGACCTCACTTCAGGTAGGTCCTCTCTAATTCTTACGTTTTCCATAATACCCCTTCATCTCTGACCAAATAAAGAGCCCCAACAAAGCAGATTTGTATTATGGTCTCTTAGGACTGTAGATACAAGGGAATGGCTCCCATTGACTTGACCAGAAGCCACATATGTGCATTTGAAGACACATGTAGCCCTTTCAAAGTCACTTAACGTGTCACTTTAGAATGCTAACAAGATGGGACTTGGCTGTCAAAATATCACTTAGTGGAAATTGCAGAAGGTCCAGGAGGCCAAAAAACATTTTGCTCCTTTTATCACCTGATGCGTGGATCACCCCACTCTGCCCTGCAGCAGAAATGAACCTTGATGTCGTTCATTAGCAGCCCCTCTTCTAAATTAATAATATTGCTTTCCTTCTATGTGCAGCAAGCTCCACATTTCAGTGCCTTGGGGGAGCCGTAGAATTTGTCTTTGTCCTTTAACCTTCCGTAGTTCACTTTTCTGTCACTTTTGTCTGTTAGTGTCAGGGCTGGGACATAACCAGCTGGGCCTAGTAGTTAGCTTGGGAGCAGGTCCCCATTGCCAGCTGGAGTTCAGAACCAGAAGGTCAGGAATTACAATTTAGATACCAGGAACCAGGTGCTCTGGATCAGGAGACAGGTCCAATGAAGGGTTGAACCCCGTTGTACAGATGATTTCCTGTTCCTCCTTCTGGCTTAAGTAGGAAGTAGGTCCAGCAGGAGCTCTAGTCTTCCACCAGTTGGGGCTTAGGGGTGGGGTTTTCTATGTGAGCTGGGTTTGAAGGAGTCCCAGTTCTAGCACATGCCAGTAAGCCATCAGTGGAGGGTTGGAGAATGAAGATCCTCATGAACCCTGCAGATCCAGGTTAGAGATCTGCGTGTTATGCCAGTAAGCCACTGTTCTCACCTTTCTTCATTTCTCCCCTCCTCTTGTCTCCTCATCTTTTTCCACCAATATCTCTTGGACCTAGGGCAGCAGCTGGAGTCTTGGAAGAAAAGCTTTATCTCTTGGTTGGAAAAGTGAGAATGACTGCAAGGTCCTGTTCTGAAAGTAGTGGGGGAAAGAAAAAGTCCCTGACCTTGGATGCTGAATGGAAAGGAGATGAGTCTCAAATGGAAGAATTTAGCTCTCACTCTTTGAGATACAATAGTTTTCAGTCATCTACACTAGCTTCAATTCCATTTGAGTGTACATGTCGGGGGCATTTGATGGTCCTTGGTTAATGATAAACTCCATAAAGGCTTGTGTTTGTCCACTTCTATTTCTGTGGCTGTCTCTGGTGGTTGATCAGACATATCCTGATCGCTAGGTTGGTTGAACAGTGATAAGATGTTGCCATCTTCTTCTGACAATCTTTCTCCTCCTATCCTGCAGCATCTTCCTGGGGTTAAGCTACCATTACAACTAGCTGCAAAACTGCAACTGAATAAAGTGAAATGGGGCATAGATAATAAAATAAACCAGAAATTCTGCATCTGCACAGAGCTTGATTTAAAGTCCAGATCTGTCATTGCACACTGCACGAGAGGACATATTTCACACAGCCATTGTATACTTCAAATGCATTTTTAACATTTTCTTTCACAGACTAATTTGGAATATGGTGTACATTCTATGTTTGTATTTAACTAGGTGTCAAACTCACATTTCATTGGCTGCATATTCTTTACCTCCAGAACAAGACAGTAATTGTGCCAGGAATAATTCCTCTGCCAGCCATGGTCGTATTTGTATACAGTGAAATAATTACTATCCTGCTGTCCTGCACTTGATGTTTCTGTGCATAATGGAATCAATGTCTGATTGAATATTCATTTCATGCTTAGCTCTGGTTATTTAGCCACTGACGTCACTCCAGTATAATAGCAGACAGGGCCTGGCCCTGCTTCCCTGTAGTTAATGGGAAAACTACCGACTGTCTAGGTTCCTGTACCACACTTACCACCATCTCAAAACAATCCCTTCAATGGGTACAGGATCAGACCCTTACAGTCCAATCTGCTATGTGATGAGAACCTCCTTGGTGGGGTAGAAGCTAAAGGCACTCAGCTCCTCTCTGGAGCAGGCCATTAATCTATATAGCAGTTGAAGAAAAGGGGGACAGTTTACCCAGATGGTCAGATACCGATATACATTGTGTTTTCTCACTGCAACCAAAGAGGGTCTCTTTAGCTGCAAAAGAGCTTTAGTTTCTCCAGGAAATGGAGTTTCAGCAGGCAGCCCAACTGTGCCCTTTCTTTCCTTTAGTCTGGAACTCCCGGGGTCATGCATGAATCTAGGTATCGCAACCAGTTCCCATAGGAATGCACAGGGGTTTGTCCAGCCCCAAAGTCATGATAGTGCAGAGATCTTAATGAGAGGACTGACAGACAGGGGTCATGTTGGCAAAGGGTCAGTATCTCCCCTCCAGTCCTCTGAGGTTTATTTTGTTAAATTTAGCTGGGTATTTATGCAGCTACACTGCAGCTGGAAGGTGTCTACAATCGGATTGAGCTAGCACACTAATAGCAGCGTGGCCACGTACCCAGGGGGTTAGGCCAGATTGTCCTCAGGTGCCTTGCCCGAGCCACCACCTGTCCCACAACTATGCTGCTATTTTTAGCATGCTGGCTTGAGCACACAGTTACACCTCCCAGCTGCAGTGTAGACAGACCCTTCTAGAGAGAGAGTGTGAAATCAGAGCAGGAGGCGTCCTGGCGTCCATGGGCCCTTGGCTTAATCCCTGCTCATTGGTCCTGAGGGGAACTTGTAATGGACAACAGGGCTGGGTACTTGCTCTCCCCTCCCACTGCGGCCAATACAAACCAGTTCATTTGCTGATGCAGTAAGGCTCTGGCTATTAGCTTTGCACAGTTATGTAGAGGATATTAAAGAGAGAAAAGTATGGTGGAGCATGGTACCTACCCAACAACTGATTACTGCAAGTGCTGAGATTTGGTCCTTTCTTTTTCAATCTTTATTGCAGCTCGTTAGATGGCCAGCTCCTGGAGGCTCTCCATCAAGCGAGGGCTCTTTGAAAAACATATTGTGTTTGCCATCCTGGTAGAGACACCTGCCATCAGTAACTTTTTCCATTTGCCTCCATTCTGCTGCTCTTCTAGTCTGGATCCCTGCTGCTATCGCGTCAAGATAACAAATCGTGGACGACGAACCCATCAGCTCTACTGGATGACAGAAGGTTTCCCTCCATTTCGCCAGCGTAACCATCTCCCTGCTATTGGTAATGCCAAGGGCAAGAACTTCACCCAGAGACCAGAGACCCCCTCTCCAGTGTTTAAGCTTCATCCATTGAGGATGGAGTTGAATCCAGGCAAGACCATGGACATGATGCTGGAAGGCTTCTCCAACACCCCTAAGGTAAAGGACTGCGAGAGCTGCATCTTTTCAATTAGATCATTGCCACTGGTATTTCTTAGGCTGGTCCTTTGACATTTATCTTAGAAAATGATCAATTTCTTTCAAGAATTGCTGTAATGCCACAAGTTACCATGGTAGCACTAGTTGCTTTTCTTGCTTGGGCATTATTAGTTGCTAAGGCTTTTCTTGTTGCTATAGCTACCATAAACCCAACTTTAAAATGCCAAAATATCAGCTGACTTCAGGCAAGCACGGGGTTACAGGGAGTCATGTGCTGAGGCACAAGGGAAGACTGAAGAAGCAATACAGCAGCTGCGAAAAAGATTAGGATCACAGGCAGAAAGGAATTAGAAAAATACAAGGTAATATATCAAGGGAGGGGAATAATCCAAAACAGACTATTTAACAGGAGATAGGAACCTTGAACCTGGTCATTTTTTATTTCTTTATAAATATAAGTAAAGTGTCCATTTACCACTCTGGGTCCTGTAGGGAGCCGTTAGACCTAGTTCATTGTTTGTAAAGAGCACAGAGTGATCTCCATTTCAAGAGGCTATTCCCACAGATCATTATATTTGACAGCTCATTTTTCATCAATATTACTCTTCCAGCATGTCATAGAATCATAGAATATTAGAGTTGGAAGGGACCTCAGGAGGTCATCTAGTCCAACCCCCTGCTCAAAGCAGGACTAACCTCAGCTATATCATCCCAACCAGGGCTTTGTCAAGCCTCAGCTTAAAAACCTCTAAGGATGGAGATTCCACCACCTCCCTAGGTAACCCATTCCAATGCTTCACCACCCTCCTAGTAAAAAACTTTTTCCTAATGTCCAACCTAGACCTCCCCCTGCAACTTGAGACCGTTGCTCCTTGTTCTGTCATCTGCCACCACCGAGAACAGCCTAGCCCCATCCTCCCTGGAACCCCCTTTCAGGTAGTTAAAAGCTGCTATCAAATCCCCCCTCACTCTTCTCTTTTGCAGACTAAACAAGCCCAGTTCCCTCAGCCTCTCCTCATAAGTCCTGTGCTCCAGCCCCCTAATCATTTTGGTTGCCCTCCGCTGCACTCTCTCCAAATTGTCCACATCTTTTTTGTAGTGGGGGGCCCAAAACTGGACACAGTATTCTAAATGCGGCCTCACCAATGCCGAATAGAGGGGAATAATCACTTCCCGTGACCTGCTGGCAATGCCCCTCCTAATGCAGCCCAATATGCCATTAGCCTTCTTGACAACCAGGGCACACTGCTGACTCATATCCAGCTTTTTATCCACCGTTACCCCCAGGTCCTTTTCTGCAGAGCTGCTGCCCAGCTCGTCGGTCCCCAGTCTATAGCTGTGCATGGGATTCTTCCTTCCTAAGTGGAGGACTCTGCACTTGTCCTTGTTGAACCTCATTAGATTTCTTTTGGCCCAATCCTCCAGTTTGTTTAGGTCACTCTGTATCCTATCCCTACCCTCCAGGGTATCTACCACTCCCCCCAGCTTAGTGTCGTCCGCAAACTTGCTGAGGGTGCAATCTACCCCATCCTCCAGATCATTAATAAAGATGTTGAACAAAACCGGCCCCAGGACAGACCCCTGGGGAACTCCACTTGTGACCGGTTACCAGCTAGACATGGAGCCATTGATCACTACACGTTGAGCCCTATGCTCTAGCCAGTTCTCTATCCATTTTATAGTCCATTCATCCAACCCATACTTCTTTAACTTGCTGATAAGAATACTGTGCGAGACAGTATCAAAAGCTTTGCTAAAGTCAAGGTATATCACATCCACCGCCTTCCCTACATCCACAGAGCCAGTCACCTCATCATAGAAAGCAATCAGGTTGGTCAGGCATGACTTTCCCTTGGTGAATCCGTGTTGACTGTTCCTGATCACCTTCCTCTCCTCCAAGTGCCTTAAAATGGATTCCTTAAGGACCTGCTCCATGATTTTTCCAGGGATTGAGGTGAGGCTGACCGGTCTGTAGTTCCCTGGATCCTCTTTCCTCCCTTTTTTGAAGATGGGCACTATATTTGCTTTTTTCCAGTCCTCAGGGACCTCCCCCTGTTGCCATGAGCTTTCAAAGATAATAGCCAATGGCTCTGAAATCACCTCAGCCAACTCCCTCAGCACCCTCGGGTGCATTGCATCCGGCCCCATGGACTTGTGTATGTCCAATCCTTCTAAATAGTCTTGGACCCATTCCTTCAGCACTGTGGGATGTTTGCCTCCTTCCCATTCTGTGCCACCCAGTACAGCAGTCTGGGAGCTGATCTTGTCTGTGAAGACAGAGGCAAAAAAGGCATTGAGTACCTCAGCTTTCTCCACATCCTCCGTCACTAGGTCACCCCCTCATTCTTTAAGGGGCCCACACTTTCCCGAATCTTCCTCTTGTTGGCAACATGCCTGTAGAAACCCTTCTTGTTCCCCTTCACGTCCCTTGCTAGCTGCAACTCCAATTGCGCTTTGGCCTTCCTGATTTCATTCCTGCACGTTCGAGCAGTGTTTATATAATCCTCCCTAGTCATCTGACCAAGCTTCCACTTCTTGTAAGCTTCTTTTTTGCGTTTAAGTTCGCCAAGGACATCTTTGTTAAGCCAAGCTGGACGCCTACCATATTTGCTATTCTTTCCGCACATCCTAGCCCTTCTGTCCCAAGGGCATCAATAGACCCATACCAGATTCACGGTCCATTTGGGTTAATTTCACAGTCATAGGATTTTTAAAATCTGAAATTTCATGGTGTTGTAACCATGGAGGTTCCAGCCTAAAAAGGGGTTTTGGGGGGTCACAAGGCTATTGTAGGGGGTCGCCGTGTTGCCACCCTTAGTTCTGCGCTGCTGCTGGTGGAGGCGCTGCCTTCAGAACTTGGTTCCCAGCCAGCAACTGGGATAGGTTCCCTGAGGTGGGTCTGACACGGGACATAGCAGCTGGAGCCTGGCACACAGTAGGAGCCCTGGCCAGGATGCCTGCCAGTCCTGCCCCTCCCCAGCTCTGGGCCCAGCGCTCAGGGTTATAGGGGTCTTGGGCTGGCTGTGTGGGGAGGACGGGGGGGGTGAGGTGCCCCCCCAACCACGGTGCCCTGGGTGCTCTCCCACCTCACCCACCCATAAGGCCAGCCCTGTGCCCCCCCAAAAGTGACAGCCTCCCCCATACCATGCCACCCTCATTTCTGCCCTGCTGCTGGAGGTGGCGCTGCCTTCAGAGCTGGTGGCCCGCCCAGCAGCTGCTGCTCTCTGGCTGTCCAGCGCTGAAAGTAATGGAGAAGTAAGGGTGGCAATACTGTGATCTTACAATAAGCAGATTTCATGCTCTGTGGTGCGTTTTTCATGGCTGTGAATTTGGTAGAGCCCCAGGCACCTAATATTGCAGCATGCTGTGAAAGTCACCATCCCAGGCTCCAGCAGGCTAATAGGGGAAACCAGGAAGTCTGAAAGAGACTCAGGTGTGATAGTGGACAGTGAAGTTCAGGGTTGTGTCTGCAGATATACCATGTTACAGCACCAGGAGCTAATCGTCCCTTCCCCTGGCTCCACGCTTCCCTCTCTTTCCTGCAGCGAAGGGGAGCCTGCACCTTTGGTGTGAGGCTTGGTGAGGACTCAGAAATGGGAGTGCAGCTTGCTTCTCTCCTCCCCTTAGACCAGTGGAAGTCTTTCTTCGGGGTTCTGGTTTGACAAGCAGAGAGGGAGAAGAGAGTGGGTGCCAGCCAAGCTGTTCTGGAGAACTGCAGGCCACAACTGGGCACAGTAATGCAGGGGAATGTGTCGTCCCTGAAGTCAGAGCTTCAGAATATCCTGGGGCAGTGGGAGGTGTTTCTTGAGTACTCACTAGCTAGCTGACCCGCTTGGAGGAAGCCTTCTATTCCATGTCAGGAATGGATAGCATAGCAGAGACAAAGGGACGTCAAAGTGATTGTCCTTCCCTCTGGCAGATCCCCAATGGTCTACGAGCTTAGTGGGGTGGAAATCTTGTGCTATGCCACAGGGGGAAGACCCTGTCTGTCCCCACACCTCTGCATGGCTTATTGCAGGTAGCAGAGATTCTGGTCCCTCTGCGGCTCCGTTGACACTCCTTTGGGTATCCTGTTCAGCTCGGGGCACCTCACTACCTGACAGCTATTGACAAATTGGATTGGGCCTAAAGAAGAGAATCAAGCGATGACGGGGCTGGCAGGACAGACTTACTGTCAGGATCATGATGAGGGCAGTCAGGACCAAGGTTCAGAGCAGGGTGAAACCTGGGGCTGAGAGTAGCAGTGGAGTTCATGGTCAAGTTCCAGGCCTGGGTTGATGCCAAGGATCAGAGTCCAAGTCAGGTTTCAGAATCCAGGAGGGGAGGTCCAAATCAAGCCAGGTCAAAGACAGGAATGGTCATGGCAGCTACAGGAGATCAACACTATTACCTGGACACTTTCGGGACTATCCCTTGGGTTTACGTAGGATGGGGAGCCAATCAGGAGCCATGAGACAGCTGACTTGAGACAGGACTTCCCGTGGTCTGTGTCCACAGTGGGTGGTGGAGTGTGAGCTGGTTATAGCTGCTGCTGGGTGGCAGCATATACGTGTTCTCTGCCTGGCAGGTGTGGGTTCAAGACCCGCTGGCCTTTAACTTATGAGGAAAGCTGAAAAGGGCTCTGGGTACATCGCTTGGATATGTGACAGCTAAACGGGAACTTAGCACTAAGTACTTGGAGGGCATAAACTCCAAAGAGGTAGGAAAAGGTGGTGTTATAGTACCATGGGGGATAGGTAGGCGTAATGGGCTGAAATTGAGGAAGGGAAAGTGTAAGGTGACTCAGAAAAACCACCTAACATGAGAGCTGTGACACTGGTCAGTTGGCTTCCAAGGGATGTGATGCAAGCCCCATTGCTGGTGACTTTTGAAACTAGATCGTACAAACACACACATAGAGGAGGGAGGAATTTTGCATTGACAGGGAGAAGAGCTGACTGGCTTATTGGGTCTTTCTACTTTGAGTGATTGCTCATATCCATTCCAATATAGGTGAGTGTGCGCCCCGTGCACTGGTTCTTGGAACTTTTCTCCCCTTAGCAAGCCCCGTAGGGTCGGCTTAGGCACCCTCTGGAGTGCCGCACTCATGCCGTGGTACATAGGGTGCCGCTGACCCTGTGGGCCCTCAGTTCCTTCTTTCTACTTGTGACAGATCCTGGAACGTCTGCCTCTTGCTCTACGCAAGTAGCATCCCCTTTGTATACCGTTGTAGTTAGTTAAGTGACTGTTTATTAGAGTTAAGTAGTATAGTTGTTGAACGTTTAGTGTTAGATAGATAAGTAGATAGCCTCAGGGCTTAAGGTTGGGCCATGCCTGGCTCAACCGGCTTTAAACCCTATGCCGCTTGCGGCAAGGTTTTTTCTGTGAGTGACTCTCACGATCGCTGCCTCAGAGAGCAGCATAGAAAGGACAGATGTAAAATCTGTAAGGCCTTCAAACTGCGCAACCAAAAGGAGAGGGACGCACATTTGAGGGCCATACTCATGGAGTCTGCGCTTTGGCCAGAATCGGAACCGACGCATTTCCTGCAGCACCGAGCGTCTCCTCAGTGCAGAGTGCTCCACCGGCACCGATGATGACCCACCCAGTGTCGAAAAAGAAGAAGCAGAGCACAATGAGCCAGGACTCCCCCACCCACCCAGCCTGGGGGGAGTCAGGAGATGCACCAGGCACATGCCATGGAGATTACTCCGGCACCTGCATCTCCCCGCAGGGAGCCTCCCCCGACTCCTGTGGGGTATGGGAGCACCTCTGCATGGGCCGTCGACGCTGGAGGTGTTCACTGTGGCACGCACCCTCATGGGCATGCCCACGCCTCCGTCCCCCCTTCAGCCGAGGGCACAGGGACCCGCGTCGAAGTCTCCCCCCAGACAGTCACAGAGGGTGGAGAGTGTGAGCTCCCCTCCCAGCTCTGACACCGAGTCATCGAGCTCCTCAACGCCGCAGCACCAAGGGCGGTCGAGAGGTTCACGCAAGAGGCGATGACAATACAGTTCCGCCTCATGTGGGGGTCGCAGTTCCAGCTCCAGCATCCCAGCACCGAGTCCAGATCGGCACTGGTCCAGATCCCCGGTACGCAGCTCAGCGCAGATCCTGGTGCCCGACGTGACAGAACACGCTCGGTACCAGACCAGATCCCCGGCAGGCAGCCCGGCATGGATCCCTGTTCCCGAATCCCAACACGCTCGGCACCGGTCTGGATCCCCGGCACCGGCGGGGAGTCCACCTCCGGAACAGACATGATGGCACCGGTCCTGATCCCAGGACCATAGTCCAGCGAGGATCCCGGTGCTGAAGGACTCGGCACTGATGGCGACAACGGCACTGCACCGCCGCTCGCTGTCTGGGGAGTTGGAGATGGCACCGAAGTGGCACCGCCAGCACCACTCCCAATCCCCGAGGGGCAAGCGCCGCCGCAAGACCTCAGTGCAGAGGCGGCGCTCATCTTCCAGCTCCTCCAGCTGCTCACCCCCCCGCTGGCACCGCAGGCATCAGCACTGACGATCCTCCTCGTCGTCATCTCAGGGTCGGTCATCAACCAGGGTGGGCAAAAAGCACCGGTCCAGCAGCTCGAGGTCTCGTCCCTACCATCGAGTGACATCCCAGTTGGCACCGATACTGGCACCAACGTGGCCACAGGCTCCTTGGTAGTGGCCTTACTGGGGGCCTTGGGGAACCCAGATGGGCCAGGGTATGGTGTGGGTTCACTCTTCAGTGGCCCAACCGGCACCCTCCCTTCCGAGCGAGCCACACAAGGGCCATTCCTCGGAAGAGGAATCGGACCCTGGGGAGGGTTCCTCCACGGGGCCCCTCCCACAATCCTCCTCCTCCTCCCCACTTGACGATGCGGCCACCAGGGACCGTAGGGCACCAGTTCCTGACTTTAAAGCTTACCAGGAACTACTAAGGATGGTGGCCAGTAATCTGAGCCTTGAGGTCAAGGAGTTATCTGAGGAGGAGGATTCCCTATTCAGTGTCTCTGGGTCAGAAGGGCCCTCTAGAGTCGCCCTGCCAGTGCACGAGAGGGTCTTGAAGCTGGCCAAGGCCCTCTGGCAAACCCCTGCATCAGTCGCCCCTACATCCAAGGGCGCCAAAAAAAAGTACTATGTTCCCGCGGAGGGGTTCGAGTACTTGTATACCCACCCTGCTCCGGGAACGCTCATGGTTGATGCCGCCAACCAACGAGAAAGGCAGGGGTCCCAGGGCAATACCCCCAAGAACAAAGATTACAAAAAACTAGACCTTTTCAGCCACAAGGTCTATTCTACGGAGGCCCTACAGCTGAGGATCGCAAATCATCAGGTGCTCCTTGGCAGATATAACCTGAACCTCTGGTCCTCCTTACAGAGGTTCACACTGGGAGTACCACAGGACCAGGCAGCGGACTCCACCACTGTTATGGACGAGGGTGCTGCAGTGGCTGGGGCAGCCTTACAAGCCATCAGTGATGCAGTAGACACTGCCAGCAGATCCATGGCTTCGGCCATTGTAATGCGGCGGTGTTCCTGGCTCTTGTCATCAGGACTATCACAAGAGGTCCAGCAATCCATCCAGGACTTGCCCTTTGATGGTGCTGGCCTCTTTTCTGAAAGGACTAATGACAAACTGCATGCCCTAAAAGATTCCAGGGCCACGTTGAGATCTCTAGGGCTGTACACCCCTTAGGCCTCGAGATGTCAGTCTCGGCCACAAGCCCAGCAGCCTGCCCCGAGACCGCCTCCCAGACCTGCTCAACCCAGGAGGGGTCGAGATTGGTATAGGGGGCCTAACAGACAGGACCACCAAGAGTCCTCAACGAGCTCCCATCAAGGCCTGTACAAGGGGCGCAACAACAAGCGCCAATTTTGATGGCGCGCCCAAGGGTGGCACTCTTACCGTCCTGTTGGATCCAACCCTACCGTTTGCCCACAGACTAAGGCCGTACTACACTGAGTGGCAGAACATCACCTCGGACCGCTAGGTCCTCAGTGTAGTATGCAGGGATTATGCCCTTCAATTTACTGCCTTCCCCCCAAACTCTCCCCCTACCCCGTCCGTCTTCAGGGACCCCTCTCACGAGCAACTCCTCATATAGGAAGTGAACTCACTCCTCTGCCTAGGAGCTGTGGAGGAGATTTCCCCGCAGGAAAGGGGAAAGGGGTTCTATTCACATTATTTCCTCATTCCCAAGGCGAAGGGGGGCCTGAGGCCCATTTTAGACCTCTGCCTCCTGAACAGATTTATCAGGCGCCTCAGATTCCATATGGTCTTCCTAGCCTCTATCATTCCTGCTCTGGATCCAGGGGATTTGTTTGCTGCCCTCAATTTAAAGGACGCTTACTTTCATATTGCAATCCTTCCTGGTCACAGAAGGTTCCTCCGGTTTGTGGTAGCTGGCTCGCACTACCAGGTCTCGGCCCTACCCTTTGGCCTTTCGTCCGCCCCAGGGTGTTCACGAAGTGTATGGCGATAGTGGCAGCCCACCTGCGTCGCAGAGGGGTTCAGATCTTCCCCTATCTTGATGACTGGCTGATCTGGGGCAAGTCCAAGGCCCATGTGAACAGGCTGATCTGGGGCAAGTCCAAGGCCCACGTGAGGAACAGCCTGGAGCTTACTTGCACAACATGCAGCAAACTGGAGCTGCTCATCAACGAGCAGAAATTGTTTTTCACCCCGGTGCAGCGCATAGACTTTATCGGGGCCACCCTGGACGCCACTCAGGCCAGAGCCTTCCTCCCACAGCCTCACTTTGAGGCGATGGCTGCCATAATCAACGATCCCCCACGACAACAGCCAGGCATTGCCTTCAGCTGTTGGGACACATGGCGACCTGTACATACGTGGTTAGGCTGGCTTGCCTCAAGCTCAGGCCTCTCTAGGCGTGGTTAGCCTTGGTGAATGCACCAGCCAGGCACTCCCTAAACAGGGTAATCACAGTTCCCACGCAGGTACTGATCTCCTTGGTATGGTGGAAGGACCCAGGGGAAGTATTGAAAGGAGTCCCCTTCAGGGACTTGGCACCTGCAGTAACCCTAATTACAGATGTTTGGGGGCCCACATCAGCTCCGACCTGAGCACCCAGGGGCTCTGGTCGGAGGAGAAAATGAGTCTCCACATCAACGTTCGGGAGCTCAGGGCAGTCCGGCTGGCCTGCAGGGTGTTCCTCAGATTCCTGAGGGGCAGAATGGTTCAGGTCCTCACGGACAATACAGCGGCCATGTTCTACATGAACAGGCGGGGGGGGGGCGCACTCCTCGGCCCTTTGCCAGGAGGCCATGCAACTTTGGGACTTTGCGGTGAGGCACGACTTTCACATATCTGCCTCTCACCTCCCGGGGGTCAGGAACGATGAGGCAGACCACCTCAGCAGGTCGTTTCTACCCCGACACAACTGGTCTCTACACCCAGAGGTGATAAGTTTTATCTTCCGCAAGTGGGGTGTTCCCCAACTGGACCTGTTCGCGTTGTCCTGGAACAAGAAGTGCCCGAGGTTCTGCACGCTCCGGGGTCGCGAGCAGGGCTCCATTTTTGACGCGTTCCTTATAGAATGGATGGGGACCCTCATGTACACGTTTCCCCCCATTCCGCTACTGCCCAAGGTCCTGTTGAAGATCAAGAGAGACAAAGCGGACATCATATTGATCGCCCCAGCCTGGCCGAGACAGCACTGGTTCAGCATGCTGCTGGAGCTGTCCATCGCTTCACCTCTGCCACTCCCGAGGCATTACGACCTCCTCTCCCTGGACTAGGGCTGCCTGCTGCACCTGGACCTGGACTCCCTCCACCTGACAGCATGGAGACTCTCTGGCTGACAGAGAGAGAGAGAGAGCCTGCTCGGTGCAGGTCCAACAGGTTCTGCTGGGTAGCAGAAAACCTTCCACTCAGGTGGTGTATCGAGCCAAGTGGAAGTGGTTTACCTGTTGGGCAGAGTCCCGGGGAATCCCACCGAGATGCTCACCCATACAGGCAATCTTGGAGTACCTGCTCCATTTAAAGCTCCAGGGTCTAGCACTGGCCTCCCTAAAGGTGCACCTGGTGGCCATCTTGGCCTTCCACCAGCCGATGGAAGGGAGGTCATTATTCTCACACCCCATGTCCGTCAGATTCCTTAAAGGGGTGGAGAGGCTGTACCCACAGGTCCGTTACCTGGTGCCTCCCTGGGACTTGAACCTGGTCCTTGCCATGCTGACAGGACCCCGCTTCAAGCCCATGGCTACATGCCCGCTGCTCGTCCTCTCGTGGAAGGTAGCCTTCCTGGTGGCCATCACATCGGCTAGAAGGGTCTCCAAGATAAGGGCCTTGACCTCAGAGCCCCCCCTACACTGTCTTTTATAAAGACAAGGTGCGACTGAGACCCCACCTGGCTTTCCTGCCCAAGGTGGTGTCCCAGTTTCATTATAACCAGGATATCTTCCTCCCCGTGTTTTTTCCTAAACCACACAGTACGGAGGAGGAATGGAGATGGCACTCGCTGGACGTGAGACGAGCCCTCGCCTACTACATCGAGCGGACCCGACCGTTCCGGAAGTCGATGCAGCTGTTCGTGGCTGTGGCAGACCAGATGAAGGGCTCACCCGTTTCCATCCAGCGCATCTCCACCTGGATCACCGCCTGTATCAGGACCTGCTACGAGCAGGCAAAGGTGCTGCTTCCAGGAGCTGTGTCAGTGCACTCAACCAGAGCCCTGGCCTCGTTGGCGGCCTTCCTAGAAAGAGTGCCCCTGCAGGACATCTGCAAAGCAGCTACCTGGTCGTCGGTGCACACCTTCACGTCCCACTACCCCATCGTGCAGCAGGCAAGAGAGGACGCTGGCTTCGGCAGGGCCGTGCTGATGAGAGCAACTTGCTGCTGACTCTTACCCACCTCCAAGGTATGGCTATTTAATCACCTATATTGGAATGGATATGAGCAGTCACTCAAAGTAGAAAACAGGATTACGTACCAGTAACTGTTGTTCTTCAAGATGTGTTAGAATCATAGAATCATAGAATATTAGAGTTGGAAGGGACCTCAGGAGGTCATCTAGTCCAACCCCCTGCTCAAAGCAGGACTAACCTCAGCTATATCATCCCAACCAGGGCTTTGTCAAGCCTCAGCTTAAAAACCTCTAAGGATGGAGATTCCACCACCTCCCTAGGTAACCCATTCCAGTGCTTCACCCCCTCCTAGTAAAAAACTTTTTCCTAATGTCCAACCTAGACCTCCCGCCCTGCAACTTGAGACCGTTGCTCCTTGTTCTGTCATCTGCCACCACCGAGAACAGCCTAGCCCCATCCTCCCTGGAACCCCCTTTCAGGTAGTTAAAGGCCGCTATCAAATCCCCCTCACTCTTCTCTTTTGCAGACTAAACAAGCCCAGTTCCCTCAGCCTCTCCTCATAAGTCCTGTGCTCCAGCCCCCTAATCATTTTGGTTGCCCTCCGCTGCACTCTCTCTAACTTGTCCACATCCTTTTTGTAGTGGGGGGCCCAAAACTGGACACAATATTCTAAATGCGGCCTCACCAATGCCGAATAGAGGGGAATAATCACTTCCCGTGACCTGCTGGCAATGCCCCTCCTAATGCAGCCCAATATGCCATTAGCCTTCTTGACAACCAGGGCACACTGCTGACTCATATCCAGCTTCTTATCCACTGTTACCCGCAGGTCCTTTTCTGCAGAGCTGCTGCCCAGCTCGTCGGTCCCCAGTCTATAGCTGTGCATGGGATTCTTCCTTCCTAAGTGGAGGACTCTGCACTTGTCCTTGTTGAACCTCATTAGATTTCTTTTGGCCCAATCCTCCAGTTTGTTTAGGTCACTCTGTATCCTATCCCTACCCTCCAGGGTATCTACCACTCCCCCCAGCTTAGTGTCGTCCGCAAACTTGCTGAGGGTGCAATCTACCCCATCCTCCAGATCATTAATAAAGATGTTGAACAAAACCGGCCCCAGGACAGGCCCCAGGACCGGTGTTGCTCATATCCATTCCACACCCACCCTCCGTCCCCATTGTCGGAGTCTACAGAAAGAAGGGACTGAGGGCCCGCAGGGTCGGCAGCGCCCTATGTACCGCGGCATGAGTGCGGCACTCCAGGGGGCACCTAAGCCAACCCTACGGGGCTTGCTAAGAGGAAAAAAGTTCTGGGAACCAGTGCACGGGGCGCGCACTCACCTATATTGGAATGGATATGAGCAACACATCTCGAAGAACAACAGTTACTGGTAAGTAACCCTGTTTTTCTCATTATAATTTCTGTGGTGCTTTTGAGGGCAGGTTTGCTGGCATCAGATTCCTTTTCTATCTCTTTTATTTACCACAGTACTTTATCTTTAAAAAACAATTCCCTCCAGTTTTATAGAAGTGTTGTGCTTGGCAAGGGAGTAGATCATAAAAATATTCATTTACCACTTTAGTTCTTATGGTTATGGACAGCACCTTACTAACAAGCGTCTTCATCAGGAGTTGAAGAACATGTGGTATTATGAAATTTTAGTACTGAATAAACAGAACGCAGTAGAAAGAAACACCGGAGTTCTTCTTCGAGTGCTTGCTCATGTCCATTCCACTATAAGTGTGTGCATGCCTCCGTGCAGTTACCCGGAACTTTTTTCCCCTTAGCAGATCCCGTAGGGCTGGCTCTGGCGCCCCTGGAGCCCCATGCACATGCCACAGTATATGAGGCATTGCCATCCCTATGTCCCCTCAGTTCCTTCTTTCCTCCCGTGACTGTTGCTGGAACTAGCCTTGCTCACAGCAAGTACTTGTTTGGACTTGTTTGATGTTCTAAGTTGGTTTTAGTTTGTTAAGTAGTTGTTAAGTGTAGTTAGGGAAAAGACAAGTCCCTACGGGGACTTAGAGCGGCTGGGCCATGCCCCAGTCACCGGGATTCAAGCCGTGTGCCTCCTGTGGGAAGGCCTTCCCACTCAGTGATCCCCACGACCGCTGCCTTAAGTGCTTTGGGGAAGCCAACAGGAAAGAGAAGTGTAAGATATGCAGGGCTTTTAAACCGAGGACTCAGAAGGACGAGAGATCAGGTTGAAAGCCCTGTTGATGGAGGCAGTGCTCTGCCTGGCATCCGGGCCGGCCCACTCCACCTCAGCACCGAGCGTGACCTTGGTGCAGAGCGCACCACCAGCATTGGCCTCGACTCAGCACCACGCAACATTGTCGGCACCGAAGAGGAAGAAGCAGCGTGAGGAGCACGGATACTCCCCTGCGCCGTCACTACGGGCAGGATCAAGTATGGAGATGCACTGGACCCGGCCCGTCGAGTCTTCTCCGGTGCCTGCATCTCTGGTTAGGGAGCCTCCCGACTCCTGGGAATGGGAGAGTGCCCCTGCCGACGCCGTCGACACCGAAAGCTTTTCAGGCGGCAAGAGCAGCCGAGGCAGAAGGGGCCAGTGTCACGAGGGAAACCCGTGTTGGGTTCCCCTGAATGGTGGTGGAGATCCCCAGTACGGGAAGGAAGATCTCCTGCTGGATGGTCTCCGTGGGTAGAGCAGAGCCGCTCCCCCCAGCAGTCGCTCTAGGTCGGCGGTGTCAAGCCAACCTGCTCTGGCACAGGACATGGAGTCTCCCTCTCGGCGCCGATGTTGATCCCTGGCACCGGAGGCAGTGAATGCCAGGAGGTGGCACAGTCGAGGTCTGCCAGGCGGCGCTTGGACAGCTCCCGTTCCAAATCCCCGGCACCGAGGAGTTCTCCCATACCTAGACAGTGCAGAACACGGTCGCCATCGGAGGACTTGGTACAGTGCAGTCCACGACGTGGAACCCGGTTGCCAGAGTCCGGCTCAGCACCGAGGAGTTTGGAGCCGCGCCAACCTTGGTCACCAAAGGTGTCTGCAGGGCGGCAAGGCAAGCAGCAGCGGAAATCATCGGTACCGAGATGACACTCCAGTACCTCTAGCTCTTCGGAGTACACCTCCGTTCGTCAGCACCGCTTGCAGCGACGGAGGCAGTCCTCATCATCCTCCAGGTTGGAGGCGTCGAGAGGATGGTCCCCAGCACGGAAGGATGCCTGGGACAGAGGATGTACACGGCACCGCCGGTCCAGTGACTCGGGGTCTCCCGGGGCGACAGTCGTTGGGAGAGCTGACGCCCCTACAAAGCGTCACAGCCTGTGGCGCAGTCAGCCCTGGGTTGGCCCCAGGGTCAATGGCCCCAATAATGGTCTTAGTGGGCCCCATGGGGTATCCAGAGGGGGCTGGGGCCCCTATCCATTATGTCATCGGGGGTACAGTCCGTGCCTCTGGCACAGGAGAAGGCCCATAGACACCACTCCTTGGACGAGGAGTTAGACCCCATGGAGGGACCCTCAACGGGTGCAACCCTTTGCCAGGAGGGGGCGCACCCGCAGGACGCACCTCGGCAGTCTTCTTCCTCCTCACCTGACGAGGCAGTCTCCCGGGACCACTCGGCACCACTGGAGCATTTCAGGGCGCACCAGGAACTGCTCAAGAGGTGGCCTCCAACTTGGGGCTGGAGGTGAAGGAGTTAGAAGAGGCCGAGGATAGCCTCTTTAATGTTCTGGCAGAGGCTGCCCCAGTGAGAGTGGCCCTTCCAGTCCACAAAAGGGTCCTTAAAATTGTAAAGGCCCTGTGGCAAACCCCTTTCTCAGTTTCCCTTACGTCAAAGGTGGCCGAGAAAAAAATATTATGTCCCGCCCGAAGAGTTTGAGTATTTGTTCACTCACCTCATCCCGGGAACCCTGGTAGTAGATGCAGCTAACCAGCGAGCAAAAAAGCTGGACTTGTTTGGGAGAAAGGTTTATTCCACGGCAAGCCTGCAGTTCAAGATTGCCAACCATCAAGCCCTCCTGGGTAGATATAATTTCAACCTGCGGGACTCCCTCAGGCGGTTTGCTGAGGCCCTGCCCCAGGACCAGGACCAGGCTGCAGACTTTAGCACCATTGTGGAGGAAGGAACCACGGTAGCTAGGGCAGCGCTCTAGATGTCCTGTGACATTGCTGACTTGGCAGGCAGGGCCATAGCCTCCACCATCTGTATGAGAAGGTGCTTGTGGCTGCAATCCTCAGGCCTGTCCCAGGAGGTGCAGCAGTCTATTCAGGACCTCCCCTTTGATGGGTCGGCCGTATTCTCTGACCAAACCGATGTGAAGTTGCATAGTCTGAAGGACTCCAGGGCCACGCTTCGTTCCCTGGGACTGTACACAGTTTTCCAGTCATCAGTCACGACCCCAAGCGCAGCAGCAGCCAAGGCCTCTGCCAAGGCCTTTTCAACCCTGTAGGAATAGGGGGTTCAGAAGAAGAAATCAGCCCCCCAGCTTGTCCTCAGCTCCCCAGCAGGGGCCCCCCAGGAGGTCGGGCAACCAGAGGAGACAATTTTGATGTTGCGCCTGATGGTGGCGCCCCGACTGCTCTCCTGGATCCGCCCCGCCCCTTCCTAAACAGGTTAAGGCCCTTCTATCCTGAATGGGCAAATATCACTTCGGACCGTTGGGTCCTTTGGATAGTCTCAGGGGGCTATGCCCTACAGTTTACCTCTGCGCCCCCCCAACAGCCCTCCTCCTCTGTCCCTCTTCAGGGACCCCTCTCATGAGCAACACCACTTGCAGGAGGGGGACACCCTCCCCAACATAGGAGCAGTGGTTATGGTCCCTCAAGGCAGAAGGGGGAAGGGGTTCTATTCGAGGTACTTCCTCATCCCCAAGGCGAAGGGGGGGGTCTGAGACCCATATTAGACCTGCGTCGTCTAAACAAATATGTCAAACGACTCAGGTTTCACATGGTCTCCCTAGCCTCCATAAACCCTTCCCTGGATCCAGGAGACTGGTATGCCGCCCTCGACCTCAAGGACACATACTTCCATGTGTCTATCCTCCCGGGCCACAGGCGTTTTCTCCATTCCACAGTGGTTGGCTCCTGCTACCAGTTTACAGCCCTACCCTTTGGCCTATCTTCGGCTCCAAAGGTGGTCACCAAGTGCATGGTGGTAGTGGCTGCCCACCTGAGACGAAAGGGTGTGCAAATTTTTCCTTACCTAGACGATTGGCTGATCAGGGGCAGGTCCAGGTCCCAAGTGCAGGAGCGCGTGACCCTCACTTGCTCTACATGCAGCAGGCTGGGACTGCTCATAAACAAGCAGAAGTCCACACTAATCCCAGTGCAATGCGTAGAATTCATTGGGGCCACCCTGGACGCTTCCCAGGTCAGAGCCTTCCTACCTCAGCCATGTTTCAAGACGATGGTTTCTATCATCTCCCAGCTGCACTGATGCCCCACGACAACAGCCAGGCACTACCTACAGCTGTTAGGCCACATGGCGGCCTGCACGTATGTAGTGAGACTAGCTCGCCTGAGGCTCAGACCGCTTCAGGCATGGTTGGCCTCAGTATATGTGCCAAGCAGACACCCATTGGACTGGGTGGTAACAGTTCCCTTGCCTGTTTTAGCCTCCCTAAACTGGTGGCAGACTCCCAGGGCAGTGATGAAGGGCATTCTGTTCAGAGAACTGGTCCCGTCGGTCACCCTGATTTCCAAGGCATCAGACGTAGGATGGAGAGCCCACATCAGCGCCAAGCTAGGCACTCAGGGGCTCTGGTTGGGGGAGGAGAGGCTCCTGCATATCAATGTGAAGGAGCTGAGGGCCATTCGCCTAGCATGCAAGGTGTTCCTCCAGTTCCTGACAGGCAGAGTGGTGCAGGTGCTGATGGACAACACTGCAGCCAAGTTTTACATAAACAGGCAGGGGGGAAGCGCACTACTCAGCCCTCTGCGAGGAAGCTATCTATCTGTGGGACTTTACCGTGAGACATGATTTCCACTTGACTGCCTTTCACCTCCTGGGAGTGAGGAATGACAAGGTGGATCACCTCAGCAGGTCGTTTCTACCCCGCCACGACTGGTCGTTTCACCAGAGGTGGTGGCTATGATCTTCCAGAAGTGGGGCGTTCCCCAACTAGACCTATTCACGTCGGTCTGGAACACGAAGTGCCCGAGGTTCTGCTTGCTCTGAGGTTGCGAGACCGGTTCAATTTCTGATGCGTTCCTCACTGACTGGTCAGGGACCCTCATGTACGCGTTCCCACCCATTCCGCTCCTGCCCAAGGTCCTGCTGAAAATAAAGAGGGACAGGGCGAACGTTATACTCATTGCTCTGGCCTGGCTGAGACAGCACTGGTTCAGCATGCTGCTGGACCTTTCGATCGCCCCACCCCTGGAGCTCCCGAGGCAGTACGCCCTTCTATCCCAGGACCACGGTCACTTGTTGCACCTGGACCTAGACTCCCTGCACTTCATGGCCTGGAGGCTCTGTGGCTGACGGAGGGAGAGAGAGCCTGCTCGGTGCAGGTCCAGCAAGTACTGCTCGGCAGCAGGAAACCTTCCACACAGATCGTGTATTGGGCTAAGCGGAGGCAGTTTACCTGTTGGGCAGAGTTCCATGGTATTCCACCCAGTCTCTTGCCTATACAGACGATCCTGGAGTACCTGCTTCAGCTAAAGCTCCAGGGTCTGGCGCAGGCCTCATTGAAGGTTCACCTGGCAGCCATTTCGGCCTTCCATCAGCCACTAGAGGGAAGATCGCTGTTCTCCCATCCCATGTCGGTCAGGTTCCTCAAGGAGGTGAAGAGGCATTATCTGCATGTCCGTGACCCAGTGCCTCCCTGGGATCTCAACCTGGTCCTCTCGATACTCACGGGGTCCCCCTTCAAACCCATGACTTCATGCCCTCTGCTCCTGCTTTCATGGAAGGTGGCCTTCCTGGTGGCCATTACCTCAGCCAGGAGGGTCTCTGAGATTAGGGCCTTGACCTCGGAGCCCCCTTATACAGTATTCTAAAAGGACAAGGTCCAGCTGAGGTCGCATCTGGCCTTCCTACCCAAGGTGGTTTCCCAATTTCATTGTAACCAAGATATTTTTCTCCCCGTGTTTTTTCCCAAACCTCACGGTTCGGAGGAGGCGAGGAGGTGGCATTCGCTGGATGTGAGACGAGCCCTGGCCTTCTACATTGAGCATACAAAGCCGTTCCGGAAATCAACACAGTTCTTCGTCGCAGGCGCTGACCGGATGAAAGGCTCACCTGTCTGCACCCAGCACATCTCCTTGTGGATTACATCATGCATCAAGTTCTGCTATGAGCAGGCAAAGGTGCCGCTTCCGGGAACCATCACAGCACACTCAACCAGAGCTCAAGCCTCATCTACAGCCTTCCTGGAGAGAGTGCCTCTGCAGGACATCTGCAAAGCTGCCACCTGGTCATCGGCGCATACCTTCACGTCCCACTACGCCATCGTCCAGAAGGCAAGAGAAGACGCGGGATTCGGCAGAGCGGTGCTGAGGGCAGCTCACCGGTAACTCCAACCCACCTCCAAAGGTATTGCTTGTTAGTCACCTATAGTGGAATGGACATGAGCAAGCACTCGAAGAAGAAAACAAGGTTACTTACCAGTAACTGATGATCTTTGAGATGTGTTGCTCATGTCCAGTCCACAACCCACCCCCGTCCCTGCTGCCGGAGTTGGCAGAAAGAAGGGACTGAGGGGGCGTAGGGCTGGCAGCACCTCATATACTGCAGCATGTGCGCGGGGGAAAAAAAGTTCCATGCACGGAGGTGTGCACACACCTATAGTGGAATGGACATAAGCAGCACATCTCAAAGATCATCAGTTACTGGTAAGTAACCTTGTTATTTTACAGACAGATGTTTATATCTTTATGACTATAGTCTATGGTGCCCAGTGAGTGCCAAGATTAGGTAACAGGCTCCCATATGTGCAGCTGAAACCCATTGGCTTTGTACCAGCACCCAATATGTATCTAAATATTGCTGCTAGTGGCTCACTGACAGTGTGCTGCGACTGTTTCCTGCACAGGTAGTGAAGGAACGGTTGATTTGCCATGCCATTATAGGGAAGCAGTCTGGGAAGGAACGGATAATGTAAGTGGACGTCACATGTGAATTCATTGCACCCATTCTGCACCTCTTCTCCAAAGAGATCACTTTCCGAGTGGAGAAGGTAAACCTTTAGACTTCTTGCAGGCATTTAAACTCACCTCAAGGGTCATGTAGTTGCTCCTTGTTCACCTGGAGAACTCCCTCACAAAACTCCCCTGTTAGCTGCCCCTGTTCTCTAGCCCTCCCTGTTGCTTAAAAATGTCTCCGAATCCTTATGAATACAGAGGGAAATGCAACTGGCAAGAATGGAGATCGTTAACACACCAGTTTATATATCAATAGTGTGGAGAGCAGAGGCAGACCAGAGGGGAAAGTAGGGGAGTGCAGTTTCTCTTGTCAACATAATTAATTTAAAATATATTGGGGCAGAACCTTCACTGGTATAAACTGCCATCGCTACTGGGAAGGACTAGGAGTTATCCTAGTCCTGGAAGATGCTCTATATCCTTGTAAGGAAGAGAGGATGGAAGAGGATAAAATATGGGTAGGATCTGATGAGAAACAGTCAAATGAAAAAGAGTCCCATTCAATTACATCACATAATGGCAGACATCTAGAAAGTGACAATTTTTTAAAGTGCTTATATACAAATGCTAGAAGTCTAAATACTAAATTGGGTGAACTTGAATGCCTTGTATTAAATGAGGATACTGATACAATAGGCATCACAGAAACTTGGTGGAATGAGGATAATCAATGGGACACGGTAATACCAGGATACAAAATATATCAGAAGGGCAGAATAGGTCATGCTGGTGGGAGAGTGGCACTATATGTGAAAGACAGCATAGAGTCAAATGAAATAAAAATCTTAAATGAACCAAACTGTGCCAGAGAATCTCTATGGATAGTAATTCCGTGCTTGAATTATAGAATATAGCAGTAGGGATATACTGCCAACCATCTGACCAGGATGGTGACAGTGACTGTGAAATGCTCAGGGAGATTAAATTGGCTATAAAAATTTAAAAACTCAATAATAATGGGGGATTTCAACTATCCCCGTATTGACTGGGTACATGTCACCTCAGGATGGGATGCAGAGATAAAGTTTCTTGGTACCTTAAACAACTGCTTCTTGGAGCAGCTAGTCCTGGAACCCACAAGAGAAGAGGCAATTCTTGATTTAGTGCTGTGTGGAGTGCAGGATCTAGTCCAAGAAGTGAATATAGCTGAACTGTTTGGTAATAGTGACCGTAACATAATAAAATTTAACATCCCTGTGGGGGGCAACACCAAAGCAGCCCACCATGGTAGCATTTAATTTCAGAAATGGGAATTACATAAACATGAGGAATTTAGTTAAACAGAAATTAAAAGGTACGGTGCCAAGAGTGAAATCCCTGTAAGCGGCTTAGAAAATTTTTAAAGACATCATAATAGAAGCTCAATTTAAATGTATACCGCAAATAAAAACACAGTAAGAGAACCAAAACAAGATCACTGTGGCTAAACAACAAAGTAAAAGAAGCAGTTGGAGGCAAAAAGGCATCCTTCAGAAAGTGGAAGTTAAATCCTATTGAGAAAAAGAGAAAGGAGCATAAACTCTGGCAAGTGAAGTGTAAAAATATAATTAGGAAGGCCAAAAGAAATTTGAAGAACAGCTAGCCAAAGACTCAAAAAGTAACAGCAAAAAAGTTTTTTAGTGCATCAGAAGCAGGAAGCCTGCTAAACAACCAATGGGGCCACTGGACGATCAAGATGTTAAAGGAGCACTCAAGGAAGATAAGGCTATTGTGGAGAAACTAAATGAATTCTTTGCATCAGTCTTCATGACTGAGGAATGGAGGGAGATTCCCAAATCTGAGCTATTCATTTTAGGAAGCAAATCTGGGGAACTGTCCCAGATTGAGGTGTCGTTAGAGAAGGTTTTGGAACAAATTGATAAATTAAACAGTAATAAGTCACCAGGACCAGATGGTATCCGCCCAAGAGTTCTGAAGGTAATCAAATGTGAAATTGCAGAACTACTAACTGTGGTATGTAACCTATCATTTAAATCCGCTTCTGTACCAGATGACTGAAGAATAGCTAATGTGAGGCCAATTTTTAAAAAACGCTCCAGAGGCAATCCTGGCAATTACAGGCTGCTAAGCCTAACTTCAGTCCCAGGCAAATTGGTTGAAACTATTATAAAGAACAGTATTATCAGACACATAGTTGAATACGATTTGTTGGGAAGAGTCAACATGGTTTTTATAAAGGGAAATCATGCCTCGCCATGCAGCTGTTTGTCGGGCTCAGGCTCTGAGGAAGGCCACAGTACCTTGGTCTATGCTAGGGGTTGGTGAGTCTTTAGCCCCGGGTCCTTAGGCGGAGCGGAGCTGACAAGTATTCTATAGTCATCGTCCCCCACACCGGCCCTTAAGTGGGCGGGGCTGGCCAAAACAGTTTGTAGTCCCTGCCCTCAAGTAGGGCGGGGCAGGCAAAGTAGTCTATAGCCCCTGGCCTTCAGACAAGCGGGGCTGGCAAACTCAGTATCCTCTGGTGCACAGATTCAGAGGAGCCAAGCACTCCCATGGTGGTTAGGGAAGTGGGGAGGAGGAAGCAGGCCCACTCAACTCCACTGCATCCCAGCCCAGGGCCCTATCAGTGGCAAAGTGGTTTGCCAATGCGTCAGCAACCTTAGCCAAACTATATTTGGCTGTCCCTGGACTACTTTCTGCCACCCTGTACCTGGGTACCTGCAGCCAGGTGTCTTTCTCCGGGTCGCTGGGGTACACAGCGAGCGGGACCCCCACAGGTCCCTCACCATCGAATGGCGGCAGGTCTGGAAACTCCTCGGGGTCATCAGTGGAGGGCAGCTCCTCCAGGTGACAGGGTCCCAGCGGGTCCTCCGGTACACTGGGTGCAGGCAGCTCCAGTGGGTCCCCAGCAACGGGCAGCTCCTCCAGGTCTTATTTGACAGTATTCATAATCTTAGGAGTTGACATCACTCTTGAAAACCCAATGTAGGGCTACATTTCAGAGGCACTGAAGTGCAGAAAGATGGATTTATTTCTCAGGTGCCTAAAGAACTTTGAAAATCTGGCCCCTGGGAACCTAGGTCCCACTGACTCTCAGTGATATTTAGGCTCCTAAATGCCTATGTCAGTTTTGAAAATGGAACTTTATCTTCTAAATCACTGAAGCACTTTTGAAAATGTGACCCTTTGCCAGCTACTCAGTGCTCAGTCTTTGCTTTTCAAGCTTTGTGACTCGTTTCCAAAGTCGCATGGCACTGTTTTTGGTTCCTGATTGGATGACCCATCCTTTACAAGCCACTTACATTTCCACCTGAAACAAGTTTCATTTTTCCATAAAATGATCTTTTATCCCCTTCAGTAACTGCACCTTGGCCACAGGCTTGAAATCAGGGGCGTTAATTCCAGAACATTCCGTCAGGAGGGGAAAGTTGTGTCAGCATATAGAACATTATATGTGATTAGATGATATCCCACAAGCAGCTAGGGCAAGGGGGAAGTAGAGCATATAAACTTATAAAAAAGTGGCAGGAGGGCAACCCAAAGTGGGGGGGAGGGGGCAACTGCACCTCTTGCCCATAGCAAATGATGCCCCGCATGAAATGTGCATTTGATGAACATTTCTAATCACAAAACTTCACCCATGTGAACTCTCATGAGAGAACAAAAGAAAGTGTGAACTTTTCTGAACTGCAATCCAGAGGTCCCAGAAATGACTGTGAGCCCCTTCCCCTCCCCATGTGCTCAGCTAGGGGCTCAAATCCTCTTGGCTGACAGTTACCTTTTATTTACACAGGGTGGAACTGTTGGGGGGGTGAAATCTGCTCCTGTGTAGAGGGCCAGCAAGAAGCCTCTGAGCCATATACATCCAGCCTAGGCCTCGCACTGGCTCTCCGCATGGAATGAACCTTACCCAAATACAGCCCAACATTTTCAGACTTGGGTATTTAAATGAGGCCCCTAAATTGGTAGGTAGGCTGAGTGGCCTGGCTGACCAGCACCTCCGAAATCCAAGACACTTGTGTAGGTATCCAAGTGAGGATTTATGCCGGGATCCTCAAAGGTAGCTAGGCCCCCAACTTCCACTGTTTTCATTCATTGATTTCAGTGGAAGTTAGTAGCTTAAAGGCCTTTGAGGATCTGGCCCAGGTGCCTTACATCAGCCACCTAGGCCTGGCCATTTTGGCCATCCCTTTCAGTTATACCCACATGGCTTGCTAGCCTGTCTTCTAGGAAAGGAAACTGTCGCTCTCAGAGCCTCTTGTGATAAATACTGCAGGCAATAACAACTCATGAGGAGAGCGAAGTTCCCAAGATGGAAAATCTATAAGTGCTTATTAAATTACCTCCAGGTTTACAGAACAGCTTAAGACAACTTCATTGGACCACAGGGCCTAGACAATAATGGTATCTTTCATCTAAAGCGGAAGCCCCTGGGATCCCACACTGGAAGATAATATGACTGGTAGTTTCTGCTAAGGAGAAGCACAAAACCACTCAGTGACTTCTACTAGAGGAAAAAATTGAATAACAAGAAGTGAAACATGAAAAATATCAGCATGAGATCATCTTCAGGGAACTGACGGGGCCATAAGAAAGCTTACTACTGATGGGTAAGACAATAAACTTTGCAGGCTGGAAACAAAAGGCAATTGCTGTTTTAGAAAAGTAAAAGGGATGGAAGGGGATACAAGGTGGAGAGAATGCCAGGCTCAAACCCCAAAGTCCTCACTCAGTCCTTAGGCAACTCTCTCGCTGAAATTAATGGGAGCTTTGCCTAAGCAGGGACGTCAGAAAATGACCCCCCATAAAGAGAGGAAAGTGGTGAATGGGCCTATCAGTTTCTACAGTGGCTCATCTCCTCCAGATTCCACCAGAGATTCACTGGTTTCATGGTGGCATCCCCTAAGCGCCTCATCTGATCTTCCCCCTTATTTCCTGTTGTGCCTCATGCCTTCAGTTGGCCAGCACCATATTGATCACTCATCCTTCTGGGGCAGGGAGAGAAGAGTGGAGGAGAGGAAGGCTAGTGCAGAGAGGAAGGCTGTCCTAGTGGTTAACATGGTAGCCGGGGGCTCAGGACACACAGGTCCAAGTCACTACTATGCCACACACCGTGGGCAAAGGGATTAGGGTACGCTGCACTCAGGTGGCATGATGGAAGCATGTGTGGATGATTGAAGCTAGCTGGAGCACCCAGAGCAGTGAAGCAACGGCCACACACAAGTATGTACCCAGCTTCCTGGGCAGATGGGGCTAACGTACGGCTATGGCTTCGCTGCGTGTGTTGTTCACGTGAGCTCAGGTACAGATACCTTTAATTGCTCTGTGTCTCAGCTCTCTAGCTCACAGGGGACAAACACATTGAAAGGGTGTGAGGTGCTGAGAGACCCTGGTAACTGGACCCAGAGAAGCACCATAGAGAGGCAGATAGAACTCCTTCCTTGGGAGCTAGTTAGTGTCTCTCCTTCACAGGCTGGAGAAGTTGCTGTATAACTCCTGCAAGGTATTCTCACTGCTCAGAGCCATGCGTACTGGGCTGAAGTCAGCTGCCAGGCACACGTTTCAATTCAGTTCAGTTTTGCTAACCCCAAGTTTTCAAAAGTCACGCACTTGGTTTGAAAATCATGGGATAAATGGGAGGTTCTTTTTCATTTCGGGCCTTTAGGTTGCACTCACTTCACATTTTCAAGCTTTTCCCCACAGCGTCTGCAAGGCTTAGAGCCACACTGTGCAGCCTCAGCAGGGATGGGCAATCAGCAGAGAACACTCTCCAGCCCCTCACAGGGCAAATAAGTCTATGGCCTCAGCAGGGCGGCCAGGCAGCGGGGGAACAGCCTTCAGCCCTCAGGAGGTGAGGCAATAGTCTTGAGCGTAGCCCTCTGGCAGGGCAGGTCAGCAAGGGGGAAAAGCAGTCTCTAGCCCCAGAGGGGCAAGGAAGCAGTCTCAGGCCTAACCCTTTGGCAGGGCAGGCCAGCAATGCGAGAGGACAGTCTATAGCCCCCCAGAGGGGCGAGGAAGCAGTCTATGGCCTAGCCCTCTGGCCGGGCAGGCAGACAATGGCGAACACAGTCTTGAGGCCTTGGCAGGGCAGGGCAGGGCAGGCAGAAGGGAAGCAGTCCCTAGCTCTCAGCAGGGCGAATAGCTAGTCCACCCCCGGCCCTTCGGCAGGGCGGGGCAGGCAGCAAGGGACAGGCTCTGGCCTTCAACAGGCGTTCATCCCTAGGTTGGGGTAGGAAGGGGGGAAGAGGACGCAGGCCTGGATTTTATAGTCCTAGCCCCACCTATCTGCTTCCAGTCAGGTGCTGTACTCCCAGATTCCAACCCCTAGGGGGGTTTGGCTCTCCCTTGGTGTCAATCTCCAAGGGAGGCCACACCTCCCAGCTACACCCACCATGTGGGGGCCCTGTGCACTGCAGTCACACCTCTGGATTGCAGCGTAGCATACCCCGTGTGGGATGTGCTGGTCTAGTACTCAGTTGAAGAGCTGGCCCAGTATTTCAGGTGATTCCATTTGTTGCCTTCACCAGCACTGAAGGGAGGGAGAAGAGGAACGTCTGGAAAACACCTGATTTTACAGTGATTTCTTTCTGTGTAAAGCAGAGCTTACAATGCTTGATCAATACAAATATACAGACTCCTGGGAATCCACCACATCCAGCAGGCAGGATTTCTGCAAGCCCAGAGCACCCCATGGCAGGCACAATACGGGGAGTCTGGACAAGCGCTAGCAGCACAAAATTGGGATTGCACAAGCATGGAGCACACAATGGCATGCCTGGGAAGTGGAGGTTTGTACAATCCTGGATTGCACACTGGTGTGTCCAGTAGGCAGGTCTTATGCAATCAATGAAAAGATAGAAATTAAATGAATGCAAGAGACTTTATCCTTTTAAAGTGATTTCTAGTGCAAATGATGTGCTTATAACTATATCCCTGATAACAGCTCTATATGATGTCCCATGTCAGGTGGCAACCTACAAGTAGACTCTCCCCAGCGCTAGCTTCTGCCATCACCAATCTATCATGCAACAATGGCTAAGGTAGCTGACCAGCAGGAGTAATTTCCTAGCATTCATAGGGCTCATATCAATGAGTAAAGCACAGAGTCCCTGCCTGTGATGTTACTCACTGGGAGAGAAGGGTGATTTTTAGGCTTACAGGACTTTAAGATAGACCTCTAGGTTTCCTACATTGTAGCCTGCCCTACAGGCAGGCAGGGCACTGGAGAGGATAACATCACAACACCCACAAACTTTGGGGCTGAAACAGGATTCTCCAGGCTGCAGTGTAACCTTGGCAAAACCAACACACCCATTTCCCCAGATATCTCCTTTGTTCTTTCATAGACGAGATGTAATCATTTTTGGAAGGATAAACTGGCTAACAGATCTGAATTGCACGGCTGTGTCAGATTTGTAGGTGGTTGGAGCCTTCTCCAAGCAATCTGAAACCTTCTTTCATATTGCCCGGTTAGAGAATGCTGACACATCACTTGCGTTGTGTGCTCCATGGATGTGTGAACTTGGCAAAGGGCTCAGGAGAAAAAACCTCACAGTCAGCAAGGTGTTATGCTCAAGGGTGTTTACAAATGAAAGTAAAATCATTTAACAGAATATAAAAGTGAACCAAAAACCTCCTATCTGTGCCATCTAACTGAGAGTGGACATGATGCCGATGACAATCTGTACTGGACGACAATGACCGTAAATCATGGTCAGTTAGCATGCCTATTGATAACTGTCATATATTTAATATGATAAATTATTCATAAGATGTCACTTTTTAATAAAACTATTTTAAAAACTAATAATAATACCTAGCTCTTGCATAGTGCTTTTCATCTGTAGATCTCAAAGCACTTTACAAAGAAAGTCTGCATCACTGTCTCACCGTTACAAATGGGGAAACTGAGGCATAGAGTCAGGCAGTGACTTGCCCAAGGCCACCCAGCAGGCTGCTGGCAAGCTGGGAATAGAACTGGACTGTGTTTCAGTCCAGTGCTTTAGTCACACTCCTTCCTACCTTGTTTGAAAATGGCGCTATAAACATTTTCCCCCATCATGTTTAGGAGTTGTTTAAATGACCTGAATTCAAGTTAATTTTACTCGTCATGCTAGATCAAAATGTTTTGCTTCAACCGTCCCAGCCTGGGTTTGACTAAATGACAGAGAAAGAATCAAAATCCCTATATTCTGGGATTCGAAAACAATTCCATATAGACCTCCGACAGATTAGATCAGCAAGAGAAGAAACTCTGCCATTTGTTATTTGTCAAAGGGAAGCCAGCACTGAAACACACTCAGATACTATATTAGCAGAAAGATTTTGGGCTCAACAGTCTCCATTTCCTTATAATATTTTGAGCATCTGTTTACTTTAAAAACAATCTATAAGAATCTGATGGGTTACAAATATAAACATTAAGCAACATTTGCTCCCCCCAGCCCCAAATCACAGGGGGAAAAAGGTGCTGTGCCAAGTTCCCAACCCAAAGGAATATTTAGTTCCTTTGTTAAAATAAGATTTGTGTTAACTGAACCATCCACTGAAATTCAAGCCAGACCAGGAAGGGAGGAAAAGAAGAAAAAGATGACAGAATCTAATTAGAATTCAGACCAATTAACAGAAAGAAGGTTTGCCCTTACCTTGACCCCATTCCCTGTAGCTTAGGCCTGACCACTTGTCTAGCTTTAACTCTTTACTCTCCTACACCCCCGTTTGAAAAATGCAACCTGCCAGAAGCTGACAGCAGCCACCCAGTCTGTTTGGGCCCCTGGCTTTCTGCACTGTGGGAGCTGGGGCGCTGGCCAGCTACCCGGCAGCCCTCCCTGCCCTGCTTCTCGAGCCGGGCCACCTCTGCAAAGCCAGGTGCTCCCTAGGCTCCCCAGGCTCCAAGCCGCACCCCAACGCACATTTGCCTCTCCCCTGAAGGAGGTCTGCTGGAGCCAGCTACTGCCTGCGAAACTCAGCTGCCATGAGATGCTTCCTGAGACTTTGCTCACCGCTGCCCTGGCACTCCAGGCTCTGCTGCTGCAACTCCAGAGGTGACGTGGGGTGGCTACACACCCTCCAGAACCTTTCAGTTGTGCTCCCCACTATCAAGAGTTACACCTCATCTCTGTACAAATGCCCACTGGTTTTAATGGAGTTGCTTTGGATTGACATTGGGGTAACCAATGGCAAAATCTGACCCTTTTAGTTCTCTTCCATCCTTGTGCATCACTTAACAGCTACCTGATACAAATGAAATTACAGACTAACTGGTGATGCTGTGAGAAGTAGTTCCTGCCCATCCCCTGGGAAAAGAGGTGCTTCTAAATCAGTCTGCATCCAAAGGTCTCTACTGAACAAATGCTCATGACTCCAATAACAAATACAATCTAAAGCTTTTTGTTAGAAATAAAGAAATCCATAATTGGGAGGATGCTATTTAAAGTAATCAGCAGCAATTACAATATTATCACTTACTTCAAATTACCCCTAAAGATCTCGGGTGGTATTTATTCCTATAAATGATAACAAAGAGTGAGTGTCTGAGTAGCACAGTTTATGGCAGAGTTCTGGGCATCAGTTATTTAATTGCATACATTTCTCATGCCAGATCATTAGTACAGTTCACAACAGGTCCAAGCCTGGCAGTGAGCCATGTCACTGTCCTCTGTGGGTGTCATATCTCTCAGGATTGGGCCCTGGATAATAGGCGAGATCACTACATTCAAGCACAGGATCAGGTCAGCAGAGAGCTAGTAGGCGGCTACTCCTACTCTCTTGAAATCAATGGCAAAGCACCTGCTGACTTCAATGGGGACTAATTCTATGAACCACCCCTCCTCAGCAGAGCAGCTAAGCATATGCTTAACTTTAGTTGACTTGAATGGGACTTACGCATGTGTGTAAAGCTAAGCACAGATGGAGGTGCTTTGCTGCATAAGATGGACCTAAACACACACTACACTGCTTTGCGGGGAGCCCCATTCTGTGGAATGCAGTGAACTCTTAGTGCCCCATGAATGACCCTCTGTGACTCACAGAGCCAGGCTCAAGAGCAGAGATGTAGCCCTGCTTCTAACAACCGAGCCTCACTGCAACTGGCCTGAAATTAGCATTCTGGAGACTCCAGGACAACTATTTTTAAAAACCTACTCTACGGGGGTTCAGTTGGTGCCTTGGGCTATTGCTGTGAGGCTGGGTTACTGATCCTCCCCCTCTGTGGCAGTGTACCTGGGGAACAGAGCAGCAAGAGAAGGGGCAGCTGAAACAAAATCCATGAGTGTATGTCTACACTGCAATCACAAGGTGTGACAGCAGCTGGTGTAGACATACCCATGCTAGCTAGCTCTGGAACTGAGGCAGGGAAGCTGTGGCAGTGCGGGTTCAGTTCTGGCTGTACAACCCCACCTAGAGCCCTAGGCAATGACTCAGGCAGCTCCCCTGCACTGACTCCTGGGCTGCGCTGCTCCGGGATGTGAGCCGGTGAGTTAAAGCAAGCTCAGGTGTGTCTACACGAGTTGCAGCCACACCTCTCGAGTGCAGCAGCCAAACCCCAGATCTTGAAGCCAGACAATGTCACACAGGTTTTATCCTCTGTGCTCAGATCAGCCACTTCTGCTAAAGCCCCAGAAGGGGTCTCCACAGCCACACCAGTTTGTTCAGAAATAACATCTATCTCCTATGCTCATTTTTCAGTCTTGCTTAGCAACAAGGTTCAACAAATATAAGTGCAGAGTCCTCCACTTAGGAAGGAAGAATCCCATGCACAGCTATAGACTGGGGACCGACGAACTGGGCAGCAGCTCTGCAGAAAGGGACCTGCGGGTAACGGTGGATAAAAAGCTGGATATGAGTCAGCAGTGTGCCCTGGTTGTCAAGAAGGCTAATGGCATATTGGGCTGCATTAGGAGGGGCATTGCCAGCAGGTCATAGGAAGTGATTATTCCCCTCTATTCGGCATTGGTGAGGCCGCATTTAGAATATTGTGTCCAGTTTTGGGCCCCCCACTACAAAAAGGATGTGGACAAGTTAGAGAGAGTGCAGCGGAGGGCAACCAAAATGATTAGGGGGCTGGAGCACAGGACTTATGAGGAGAGGCTGAGGGAACTGGGCTTGTTTAGTCTGCAAAAGAGAAGAGTGAGGGGAGATTTGATAGCGGCCTTTAACTACCTGAAAGGGGCTTCCAGGGAGGATGGGACTAGGCTGTTCTTGGTGGTGGCAGATGACAGAACAAGGAGCAACTGTCTCAAGTTGCAGGGCGGGAGGTCTAGGTTGGACATTAGGAAAAAGTTTTTTACTAGGAGGGTGGTGAAGCACTGGAATAGGTTACCTAGGGAGGTGGTGGAATCTCCATCCTTAGAGGTTTTTAAGCTGAGGCTTGACAAAGCCCTGGTTGGGATGATATAGCTGAGGTTAGTCCTGCTTTGAGCAGGGGGTTGGACTAGATGACCTCCTGAGGTCCCTTCCAACTCTAATATTCTATGATTCTAACATCTTCCGAATAGAGCAGGGCGCTCATTTCACCAGGAGTGTTTAATGGCCATCAACAGAGAAGGCAGGATAGAAAAAAAGAAAACTAAGAAGAAAAAACGGGAGCACTAAATGGAATATACTTTTTAGGGCCAGTCTCTGAAGTGAACTAAGCAGATACTAAAACAGAGCCCCAGTGCACCTGCTGATAGCCAGAATTCATTCCTCGTTCAGAATCAGTCGAATTCTCCTCAAAAGCAGGTATAAAAGACAGATAGAGGGCCAAACTCAGTTCCTGCGGTGATTTATATACCCTCTGAAGCCCCAGGTACATTCTTAATTTAACATGAAGCTAACACTATTAAAAGTCAGGTATACAGCACAATACATTCACTCCCCCTTTTGCATCACAAAGTCAAACATGCTTCCTGCAGTGTAAGGGTTTGAGGTCTGTGGGTCTGATCCTACAAACCTTATTCACAGAAACAATCCCAGTGGATTCCAGGGACGCAGGTGAGTATGCTGGACTGGCCCTAATCCACCGGGGAAATGAAGACACAGGATGACAGCTCAGGAAAATGGGGGTGGGGGATTGGTTAATAGGAAAGAGAGAGGAGGAGGTTTTGTGTGGAGAGCTGGCTTTCAGGGAGGCATCTGAAGGAGTAAAGATGCTTTAGGATCAAGAACAGGAGAACTGTTCCAAGCCCAAGGGGTGGCACAAGAGATGGCACAAGGCAGGCTTGGGGGCAGGAGAGGAAAAAAAGGCTGATGCACGTTCACACGGCAGTCAGGGGGTGACAACAGCGCTATAACATGCCCACGCTAGCTCTGATCCAGCTAGCATGGACGGCAGCATGGGCTGCCACTCAAGTACTTGCCCAAGTCATGGGTGGGCTTGTCCAATCCATGCTGCCATGGCTTTGCTGCTCTTGTGGCTGGAGCTGGCTAGATCGGAGCAAGCTGTGACACGTCTACACATGCTGCAGGCCACCTGTGACAGCATGACCTAAGGTAAAATGATTGGGGAGAACAGGGAACTAGACTGGGAGCAGGAAGGAAAGATAGAACAGGAGGCAAATGAGTATACAAGCAACACTCAATGCTAGAGGACAGCCTGATTCTCCGGGGGGCTGAGTACACAAAGTGGCCATTGACTGCAGTCAGCTGCAGGTGCTCAGCACCTCTAAAAATCAGGCAATAGCTTTAATTAATATTCAGCTTGTGACAAACCTACAAGAGTCCTGGCTGAGAAACTACCCGATCGTACTCAACAAGAGTCTGGTTTAGTTACCTGATCCTGCCACAAGGTCATGTTTAGGTAGATCTTTTCATAGGGGAGAAAGTTATATTTACTCTTGTGAGAGCAGAGTGGCTGTAGAGGACAGATTAATTAGGCCCTTTCTATTATTAATACTATACTAGGCAGAGCAGAAGGGCTCCTTCAGGTACCATATGCCTCAGAGGGCTCTATTCTAGGCTTCCCTCTACTGTGCAGACTAAAAGGGAAGCAAAAATTTCATCACCATGCTGCTATAAAGCCAAAAATATCACCAAAGGGGACTTGAACCAACAAAGCACCTTAGCTCCTCCACCCAGGCTGCTGGCAACCCTCCTCTGTGAACACCTGACTGGCAACTGGGGCTACACAATATCTGTGCCTTTGTTTTCTGCTTAATGTATTTTTGCTCTAGACAGAGACAGCAGCCATTCTGCTGTAGGAGATGGCAGTTAATAGGAGAGATGAATCAGTTCTCTGCTAATATCTGCAATGTGGGGAATTCTCCTGATTCCTCACAATCCTTCATATTCATTCTGAAGGTACTAACTAGGCTACAGATGAGTAGATACCTAGTGTCAAACTTATATCATAATCTCTTTGGGGGAAGGATTGGGTCTTCTTAAGAGTACGTACAGTATCTAGCACAATGGGGCCCTGAACCCGACTGGGGCTGTTGGGCTCTACTGCAATGCACATAAGACATTTAATAACAACAAATCGGCAGAACCCGACTGTAGTCAATGGAGATACCCACATTTAAACCAAGGCTGAATTTGGTCTTCAGAAAGAACCATCCGCAGTGAACGCTCGTTGCCTGACAACCCTTCCTCTCATTCGCTTCCCTCCCTGGCTGATGAGACTTCTCTGAGGCAGGAGAAGGCGTCTCGGGAAGGTATTTGCACTGCTCTACAGGTTCCATCTTACACTGAGGGTGGGATTGAGGAGGGGCTGAGAGACCTTTAAGGATAATGCAAGACCTCATCACTGTCATTTCATTTTCCCTGCCCCTTTGAAGATTTGCTATCCAGCTGGTGCTCTCTTCTACAGGACTCTGCTGTATTGTAAAAGCAGAAGGAGTGGTGCTATGAGCCCAGGGGACTGTGTGCACACAGGATTGCAGCAAAGAGACACTTGTCTGAGCCTTGCCTTTTGATGGGTACAAACTGTCCCCCTCTTCCATGGCGACAGTAAATTGCCTCACTGGCTGGACTCCTCTCTGTGCTGCTTTGCTTTAAAGAGCTGAAGTGTCTTCTCTCTTTGCTCCAGCTGCCTCCTTCTCAATGACAGAAAGATACAGATTAACAGCGCTGTATTCTTAAACCCTGAATTTCTCATCTGGGATGTTTGAATAGGCTTCCCCAGTTTTCTATGAATCATAATTGCTGCTCCCTCTTTTCTCACTTGGCAAGGAAAATATACCTGCTTCAGACAGGAAATAAATGCTTTTGCTATACAGCTAGGGTTTACTATTTTCCAGGATGGATCAGTGGGATAGCTAAACAAAAGCTTATTTTTGATAGGAACTTTCATATAAACTGTGGACCAGATCCTACATAGCCATAGCTGCAGTATTTTGGATGTTGCTATGCCATTTTTCACCAGCACAGGGCCCTGTATTTCAAAATATTTTGCTCCTTTAAATAATCCATGACATCAAGACCAACATTTTAAAGTCTAAACTCAATCTCTTTTAAACACCTGTTGTATGTGCAGATTCTGTTGCAGGCCTGCACAAACGTTAGCACGTGGGAAAAGGCACATGATGGGAAAAAATTAATTGCTAAATTGTGACAATTAAGGGGACGACATTGTCCAATTTCCAAACATGCTCATATAAGCTGAATGTATTGTACTGAGCAATCTCTGCTCTGGAGGCATCTCAGTGCTATTGGTGTGTAGTACTAGTCACTGTGATAGTCTTCTCACCTGTCCTAAAAGCATCTAATGGGAGGCAAAGGATCCAAAGGCACTTTACAAACAAACTGAGATCCACCCTATACAGGGAGCACTTCACCCACCAAACGAAGGCCACCACCTCTGGGGTGAAAACCCACAGTGTTAAAAGAAATAAGTCACAAGAGCATCAGTCTAGCTTTCTTGGGATGAACCACAGAAAACACTTGATGGTACCAGGGAGGTTATTTTTAAATGGTCTAGTGTGTAAGATTCCCGAGCCCATCTCAACAGAACTAAGCCCCAGATCCTCAAATCAATGGGAATTAGGTGTCTAAAATACCTTTGAAGATCGGGCCTAGGTCACAATTATCTGTAGGGCTCTTTAGATATAGCAGCTTGTGCTATGATGGTCCTGTCCTGTCTCACAGGATAACGGGGTTCAGCTGAGGCGGTCCTTGGATGATAGACCATTGAAGGTAGGTGCTGTAGGAGCACGCCGCCCACTCAAGACTGGTTATTTCTTTTTAAAGTGCATTCAGTTTTGATTAGTCAGAAATCAGAACCAAAATCTCAGACTCAAACACTCCCAAACCTAGGGTTAATGCCATGGATTGGCCCCATCTCCAAGTCCTTAACAGTATCCAGATACTACAGTGAAGGTGTGATATAGAAACCAGAATAGAATAGACCAGAATAGGCTGAAAGAATATCAGCACTGAAGAGAACAGCATTCTTGGACAGAATAACGCCAGAGGATCTGAGTAGCAATCCAGTACCAAAAACTCAGCACGATCCACTGTATTGGGGCACGTGCTGCAGGAGATACCAATATGAAGGTGGGAGAGGGAAAGAAAACACTTGGAAAATAAGACAGAGCAGGTCTGGAAGGTTGTGACACCTTCCTTGTCATTGCTTCACACAGCAGCAGATGGTCAATGAACAAATAGAAGTAAATACCATATCCTGCCAAAGAGATTTCATCTGAAAGCTCCGATAGTTAATGCACAGACAGAAACAAGAAGTGAAAGGGACAGCAATGATTCCTAAATTGATGCCATTCCTGGGTGCAGCCATGAGAGATACAACAGCACCCTGTTCCCAAAAGCTAAAATCAACATTGTTTCGTAAACAACCAATAGCGTTACCACTGCCAGAATCATGCACAGCACAGCCTCTGAGTTTCAATCTTACATAAATAGAGAATAAGAGCAACAGCTGTCTGCTTAATACAGGGATTACATGTGAAAAATTTCAGTCTGCAGTGGAACTGTATTGAAGTTTCAAATATAAAATAGCCATTAAGAAATCCATTCAGAGAGCAAAGAAAAAGGTCTAATTCTCTATGGCTCAGCTGGTTCTCCTGTCACTTGCAGAGTCTGCAGTAGCCACTGTCACAAGAGAGGACAAAACTCACCATCTATCTACAGTGGTGTCAGTGTCATCACATCCTGAATATCTAAAATCAAGAGAGGGAGAGAAAAGCAGCATGGTCACTGCCACCTGCTAACTGCAGATATTGGGGGGTGTGGGTCCATTGCAGTGTTCTGCACTGGAGTGTCCATACAACTGCCGGTATAGGATGATATATGAGAGAGGCCGTCAATTGTCTGATTTTATCCTGCATGGGACCTGCAGGACTTTTAATCAAAGCTGTGTGTTTACTTCATTCCCCAAATCCTTTGTTCTAATTACCTCACACTCCTCATTCAATGGGACTGCTTACTACTCAGTCAGCAGTGGGTGAAAAAGCATGATATGAGTTATGCTCATCTAGTTGGGAGAAACACAGCACCCAGCACTGCCATGCTCTAAGCCCAAAAAACCAAGGAACACATTCAAAGTTACCCTCAAACTACACCGTGTCATGTAGTCATTTTGAAGCTTTTGATCTCTTTTGCACAGCTTCGCTGAACCCAGTGGAATTACCCCAGGTTTGCACAAGCGTAACGGAGATCGGAATCTGGCCCTCAGTACCTAAAGTGTGAGCTGAATGCAAACTGCAGTTATCTTGTGGGGATTGGAGGGGGGGGAGAAGGGACAGTGACCAGTCCACAGCTGGCATGCCATAAATCCCAGTGATAGAGAGAGCAGCGAAGCACTGGAGAGGAAGGAGGGACGGAATATTGCAAACTGATCTACATTAAGGAGATGAACCCAAAAAGAGAGGGAGGCTTGCAAAGATTGAAAACCAACAAGCAGACCTCCCCACTCCCCTGCTTCAGTACCACCTCTCAATATTGAATTCTCTGGGCTTCTCTCTTTAAGATAAGATCGGCAGTGACACAGGTTTACTTGCTCCGGGCTCCGGTTCCTCTTTAGGCACTCATTTTATTTATTTTTAATCTTCCTTGGGGAACCTGGTATCAAAGCTGCGATGGACTCTGTCTCTGCCCATATGTTCTATCTGATGATATCTGCTTGAGTTCCCTAATATCTGTCCACAAGCCATAGCTTGTTCTTTTCTCTTGACATTCATGATCTTCTGACTGGCACGGCAGAAGAAAAAGTTGATTGAAGCCCAGAGCCTTAGTTACATGAAGCTCCATCTATATGAAATGAAAGACCATTTTCCTATCGTACCTATCTGTCAAACTGTTCCTCCATTGATAGGAGAGACAAACAGCACTAAAGAATGTACTCTGTTGTCAGATTTAGTTCAGGATTCATACCTGTATTCATCAGCCCATATCCCACTCATTATTAATATTACTTACACAGCAGTGCAGGTGTCCACGGGCTGTAGAGACACGGAAGAACATCTCTGTCCCAAGAAGCTTACAGTCCAAGTAAGACATAACAGAGCAAGTAATAACAAATAACAGTGTGAGGGGGACGGGGGCGGGAGGAGGGAAGAGGTGTGAAGGATTTAATGCCCCTGTCATTTATCTCAGGCTCTCTAGTATTAAAGTCCTTTCCCCGTGAAGTCTTTCTGTTGATTCCAATGTATATTACTGTTGGTTGTGTTAATATTTTCCTATTCATTGGCTGTCAGTGCATTGCTGTTGGATTTTTGCCTTGTCTTGTTTTTCATTACATATATTTTTCCTTTCTTTTTTTTCCTTATGTGAATAAAATTAAAATGAAACAAAGGATTCCCGCCAGCATCCAGGCTGAAATCTGGATTGCAAGGCTCTGCAATGCAGCATGCAAGTTATGGGAGGAGAGGAAGGGGGATTACTAGAAGGTATTCACACCATAGGAAGCCCCATAAGGGAGGGAAAAAACATTCTAGTCTGTTAAAAGGAATTGGCTGGGAAATCCTAGCCAGAGAGAGAAGGCTGACAGTTTGATCCTATATATTTAAACATAGCAAACTCTGAATTGAAGTCAGACCAGGATCAGGATCTTAGATATTTTCCATTAAGAATGACCTCTAGCCAAGGGGGTCCTATTGTCTACAGATGTCAGTTCAGCATAGGGAAGATGTTCTAGGTATGGCATTCAGACCGCACACAGAAATACAGAGCCATTCTGATGACTCGCCCTGGCAACTGGAACTGGTGGTTCCTTTTAGCTCTAAATCAGGTGGTTCAAAGGCTGTATCTCTCTCTCAGGCAACAGGGAACTAGACACCAGGACAGAGGAGTCATGCAGGAATAAACCTTAGGAGCAGCAGTGTTCTGGAGGAAGTTGAGGCTTGTTGTTTAAGTTAACAAAGAAGGGAAATGCCAGCAAACAGGTAAGTTTGTATACTATCCCTGCAAGAAGCAGGGAACGAGCACTACTTGCTTAGAGGATATAGCCAGTTGTTTTTAAAGAGTCACGCACACCCTTTGAGTTTTGCTTCTTCAATCCATAGGGGATTCCAAACAACTGGGGGCGATGATTGGGGAGTTTGACATCTCCTTCTGAACTCAATCAATCAATCTCCTGTCCACAGTGGGGGGAATTCATGAGAAACTTGACAAGAAACACAACACAAAACATGGCTCTGTCTCCAGCCCTATCCTCACATAACGTTCAAGGGTAAATGTTTCTGGGTGCTGGAACAATCTGTCTAGAGGGTGGTGCTGAGAGCCATTGAACCAAACTGTAAACCCTGGATAGGATGGAAACCGCTTCAAGCCAGGGGGTGGGGCAGCCCCCTCCGCACCTCGAGTTCCAGCACCTACATTCTGGGGTTTTGTTTCAACCCAATATTTTTATGGGCCTTCTGCAAAGCCTTGATTCAGATCTGACCTACCACATGGGTCAGGGATATTTGGATCTGGGATTTTGCTTCAGGTTCATCTATAACTACACGGGTACAGAACAACAAATGTCAGGCTCAGTAACTGATAAAGGAAGTTGGCCTAGCAAGGCCAGAGAAGGCGACATGAGCTTTGGAACTGTGCGTGAGCTTGGTAATGGTGCACAAACGATTTGACATACGTTGCTTATCTGCTGCTCTGTTCACAGTGGTAACAGAGACTTAGCAAGAAGGAAGGAGAAGAAAGATAAAAGGGCACAAATGAATTAATAGAAGAAAAATCTAACTGTAGGATCCTGTCCATCCAACGACAATAAAAATAAAGACACAATCTTCTCTCCCAGCCAAAATGGACATATTAATTTCCAGGAGATTAAAAAATTCAAGGGTGGTGGGCACTGGGTGGATGGGTAGACAGATGGGTAGCTAAACTATACTGAGCTAATTTCCTGGAATGTGGCGTTTAACTCCCATGATGTCAGGTTGAGTTAGAGCTCATGATTATTTAATACCAATGGTGTTCACTGCAGAATAGAAATATGAGAAGTTGCTCTGAGACTGGCCAATTAATGAACAATTTGAGGTGTTAGCTCAGAGATGGCCTTGAGGCCTCACTTCTGTCGTGGAGTCATGTCGTGTCTGCGGAGGGACCCATAGAGAGTACATTGCTGCTTAATTAACACGCACAGCAGAACAGAGAACGAGCCACTCTCCTAAAGTGCATAGCCTTAACAAGCAAGCAAAGGGAAAAAGCCAGAGCCCTTTGGAGCATAGGCCAGGTGCTGAGAGCCCTCAACTGGCAGAGGAGTCAGTGGAAGCTGAATGCACTCCGCACCCAACAGGAAGCGCTCTGCACATCATAGCTCAGACTCCATGGAACAGCTTTAAGTGGAGACAGGGATCATTAATTCCTGGAAGCAGATTTGGGCCTCTTGTTTAAAAAAATGCACAGAGATTTAAAACACAACAACTTGGCGCCCAGCCAGCGAGTGGTCACAGATTAAATTGATTCCAGGCTGCTTCACAGGAATGTGCTTACCCCACTGGTGCTCTAATGTATAACCACGTTCGATAATTGACATTCGAGTCTCTAGTTAGCTTGTCATTAAACATTCGTCTAATTTGCCTGGAGATGACTGGAGCCTCCAAGCACTGAAATTACAGCCCACCTGGTTCCACCTGCCTCCCCAGCCTTGTCTCTCTGCGTGGCCTGGGATTTTTGCTAGCCTGATCCTGCAAAGGGCATGAACTTCAGTAGCGGCTGAGGGCACCCAGCACTTGGTGGCAGGCTCAAATCCTGAATGAGTTACTCCAGTGCCTGAGTTTATTCCCTAAACTCTCCAATGTCTGATCTCCTCTTCCCAAAAAAGGCCTCCTCTGGGTCTGACCCGAGTTTCCTAAGTGAAATTGTTTATTGATGGTCTGTGTTATTCAGAGTGGCAGCACATCAATTCTGAATGGGTAAGTTTGTTAGCTTTCCTGGGGCATTATGGAAAAACCATTTCCTACTGTAATCAAAATAACCCAAACTCCACTTTTGTATTGTGTTTAGCTCGGGGAGCTGCTGGGCATGTATTTATAGCTGTGCTCTCATGGTTATACTGTAAGATCGGACCAACCCATTGTCTTTGGGCTTGGGACCCCCCAAAACAGAGCTGAGCAGTTCTGATCCCCTAAGGATGTGCAGGCAGACAACACTGAGAGCTGAACTGAGAACATTTATAGCTGAGCCACAGAATTCACTATTCCTTTACAGATTGTTTGTAACAATAGTTCAGTGCATGTGATAAGCACTTCATTAGGTTAGAAAAAAGCTCTCCCAGGTGGATCCCCCACTGGGCCAGAATGCCCAATAAAGCCCTGCACACCACTTCACCCCCCTCCCACAGGGGCTGCATGGGGGCTGGCAGTGGAGGGGCAGTGGATCAAGCCACTGCATTCTGAGCATCATGAACTATCTGGTGGCATGGGCCTAGCAATAGGATATATGGTTTTAAGAACCCAGTGGCCCCATCACCTCCCACCAATGACAGGAAAGGGCTGCAGCTGTGATTGCAGTCCTTCAATTAGACAAGCAGCCACAAAGCAGGGGGGCTGCTCTATCAACTCCTGGCCTTGCCTGGGTTTAGCAGGGTGGTGTGACACCCTGTGTCTGAAAACAACACCCCAAAACCCCCATATTCACCAATGTCATAGTAGCGAGTGGGTGTGGTCTCCTTCTGAGACGGCCAGAGAGACATCCACCCCCTGCTAGGCAGAGCCAGGGCATCCATGCCAGAAGCAGAAGGGCAGGGCAGGAAGGGGAAGTATAAAGGGCTGGCCCTCCTGCTCAGTTGTGGGGAAGCTGTTGGAGGAGAAGGTGGTCTCTCCCCTACTACCGGATATAGCAGAAAGTAACAGCCTGAGACATGAGACCTAGTATAACAGGCCAGAGATGAGGCCTGAGCTAAAGTAATGGTCAAGTCTGTTATCAAGCGAAGTTAGCAGAAGTCAGGCTGTGAACGCTGGCAGGCTCACAGTAACTGGTAAGAACAGAGCTGGTATAACAAACACACATTCCAGAAAGGTACCAGGACATCCTAATACCCCCGAGATAATGAGGGCTCACTGACCTCCTCAAATGACACTATAATGGATAAAAATGTCTTGTTAATATGATGAATAGAGATATTTTGACTGAACCATCCAGTATAAGATAATGGGTGGTATCTTACCACGTCAAAGGGTGGTATCTTGCCATGTCAGGAGGTGGCAACTACGCATGTCAGAGGGGCAATATGTAATTTGTTTGTATCAATATATAAAAGAGGGTCTCAGAGGAAACATCTTTGGCTGGCCGAGGGGGAAACGGAAAGTCTTGCCATTTATTTAGCTGGTCCATTGTAACAAGCATCCATGTATTAGTGGTCCTGTAGAGTCTGTGGGATACTAGGACCATGCTTGCCCACAATAAACCTGGCCAAGTGCCTTCGTTGATGAAAGGATCAATGGTCTTGTTGAATCTTTGATCGTGGAGTGGTGTCTCATTTACCTGCACAGAGCTGGGACAGCATACACATGGGGAGCCCACACACACAGCCAACAACTGACAACATAAGAATTTTAACCCGAGCTGCCTTCCGCCTGGATTGCCGAGGAGCTGCCAGATCTGCCTGGGATGCCGAGAAGCTTCTGGAGCTGCCACTAACCATTTACCCCGGGGAGATTGATGACCCCAAACCTCAGATACCCCACCGAAGATGTGAGCCAAAGACTGTGTTTGGTGCTTACCCCGTCCCACAATGCCCAAGGGCCCAGGACCATAGATTGCTTGGTGGCCCAGCCCTGCCTGAGGTTGCTTGACTAATGGGAAGCAGCTGCCGCATCACATGCATGGACTGTTCTAGCAAGCTGAAACAGACTATAAAAGTCGGAGTGTGACATCATCACTTGGCTCCGCTCGCATTCAACTGACCATCCTAAGAATCATCTGGAAGACAAAAGGATTTGAAAGGGAGGAGCGGAGTCCCAGTTCAGGCAGGGAGCCCAGCCTGTGTTTAAGAAACTGCTTGTACCAGCTAAGAAGAGTGAGACATTGCTAATTCAAGAGCTTGTTAGAGTGTAGAACTTAGACTGTGATCTTATGGTTACTTCATTTGGTAACTTCTTTTAATCTCTTTACACTTACTACTTATAATCACTTAGTATCTATTTTTCTGTAGTTAATAAACTTGTTTAATGTTTTATCTTAACTAGTGTGTCTTTGAGTGAAGTGTTTAGACAAACTGCTCAGTAACAAAAACTGGTGCATGTTCCTTCTACTTCGAGGGAAGGGCAGACTGGATAATCTCCACTGGCCAGGCTTTTTGACCAGGGTAGACGGTGTGGTCCTGGGGTCCTGGGCTGAGGAGCCAGCTGGAGTTTCTCTATTGTTGGTTCATGAATGGCTGGAAAACATTCATTGAACTGGGTTCAGTCTCTTCCTGTGTAGGGCTGTGTAAGTACAATATCTGCCAGGGGTTTGTGACTTATCATAGCACCACAGCATGAGAGGGAGCCCAAGCTGGTCGGACAGAGGGCACTGTGATATTCCAGTTCTCAGGTGGTACCCTAAGGTTTCTGCATACTGTCAGAGGTGGATATTGACTCCCTAACACAACACACCTCTTCTGGCTTTTATGTAGCTAACCTCCCCTGATCAGACTGGTAGGTTTTCAGAGCAGTCAGTAGGAACTATTTCCAAATAGGTTTAAAGCACTTAATCCAATTCCAAGCAAAGAGCCTTGGGTTTCACAAGGGAACAAAACACTAAAACAAAGAGGAGAGCTCCAAGGATAATAGAGAAGGCAATGCCACATCTACCTTATCTGGTTCCCATAGCTATCCATCAGGAAGGACCAGTGGTACCTGATGAGAAGCGGGCTGCAGTTGGTCATTTTGATGTAACGTACAACCTCAGTGTCGTTCAAGATGCAGCCGAAATCCAAATTCATGGTCTGGAAGTGGAGGTTTGGAAAGTGCACTTCACCCCGAAGGATGACATGGTCCTCATGAGGGTATTCCAGATACCGGATAGTCAGGACCTCTTCTGCGATCCGGTTGTTCAAATCCTTTCTGTAGGCAGAGTCAAACATAATGGAGAGATGCTGCTCCTCTCCAGTCTCCAACGTCATGGGCTGCATTGAGACAGACAGAGTTAAGCACCATTGGACTGAACTTTACCAGTTCGATGGCGTGAAATGCACAAATGCACAATGATGAAATTATGAAAAAAAGTGGCCATCCATCTTTGAGACTCTTTATAGGAGTCTGAGTGTCTGGCAGACCAGTACCACTATTAGTCCTGTTTCAGACCTTCTCAGATTCATACACATTCCTCTGTACTGCATCAACCCGGCAGAAAGTACTTTGCTGAATTCTGAACTCCTCAAAATTTTGACTAATCAGAACATTGCTGGGTTCACGTTGTACTTAGGAGAGACCAAAAAAAAAGGAAGCAAACAGTATATAGAGAAAAAAGCCAATGGCAAAAATAAAGACAGCCTATTGTGAACTGGCTGTGGTGTATGTGTCTCTACAGCTCTCCACTATATAAAATAAGAACTGCTCCTCTATGTGTCTTAAGCCCTTTACTGTTAATAGTTATAGATCATCTCCTGTAACTGAAGTCCTAAGGGATGGTGCTTTTTGAGCAGGAGGATCTGAGGTCTAGCTGTGTTGTCACTCTTAAGTGGCTACTGTTTACAAAAAATTGGTAACCATGAAGTCCTAGGTTTAGTTCCCCCATCACTGATATACAGCACAGGATCCCCTGTGTTCCTCATTTTGTAACTGAATCACCATTTGGATGGGGGAGGGAAACATGGGTCAAGAAAAAGGCTCAGGAAATCAAACTAGTTTTTTCAACCACAAAATTAGTCTGAGGTTTGCAAAGCCTCAAGCTCCAATGGTTTTGCCAAAACCTAACCGAGGGTAACATTTCTTGCCAGGAAATGATGTGACAATTTCATCAATACTCTGGCAAGTATGATGAGTCAGCAGGCCTGATTCTGATCTCACCTGCACCAGTTTTACTTCAGTGGAACTCTACTGATGTCAATGGAATTGCTCCTCATTTACACAGGTGTCCCCGAATCATCAGGTAGCTGGCTGAGGCAGCAGCAGACGCAGGCTGGCTAGCGGGAAATAGGCATGGACTAGAGCAGGAGCAAGAGTACTGGGAGTGCTCCTGGCCAGGGTAGTGACATTGAACACACTGGAGCAGCTGCCTCCCTGGAGGAGCCTATACACCAGCCCGGGTATCACCTGTGGATGGGCTGACCCCTGGGTAAATGGTGTGGGGTCTATCAAAAGACCTACAGGCAGGGCCCAACATAACTTTTTGGGCCCAGTACAAACCTGAAGCCTGAGCCCGAGGAACAGCTGCAATTCCACTGCTGGGCAGAACAAGGTGCTGCAGGGCAAACACCCCAGAAGCAGAGGGGCAGAGCGAGGGCAGGAAGGGGAAGCTTAAAAGGCTGGCTAGGCAGCTCAGTCAGGGGAACGCTGCTGCCGGAGAAGGACGTGCCTTCCCCGAGGCTGCGGTCTGGGCCTGACCCAGGCCCTGTGGCTGTGCAGAGCAACCGCCTCATCGACCAAAGCCTTCAAGGCCTGCCCGGGCTGCTGGGCCCTAGCGACTGGGAGAAATCCCGAGGCCGGCCCTGGGCAGAGAGAGAGAGAGAGAAATATGCAGAGCAAAGAAAAAACAGGTTGATCTGCTCTAGCTCAACCAGGTATATTGAGCTTTATGCAGAAGTCAGTGGGTGAGTGTCTCTGGCCTGTGCTATGCAGGAGGCCAGAGCAGGTGATCAGAATGGTCACTTCTGGCCTTGGAGTCTCTGACGCTGTTCCAGATATTGGGGCTAGAACATGCTCACAGCCGGGAACAGGCTCGTGCCCGGGAACAGGCTTGTGCCCAGGAACAGGCTCACATCTGTGGACACAAAACATCCACACCTTTGGTTTTCCTTTCTCTGTGCCCCGCACTGCACTGGCTGGTCCTTGTTACTTCATAGAATTACGTGGTCCACCTCGTAATCTATGTTTAGCGAGTGAATCCAGCTCCTGTGTATTTCTCGTAAACCACCTTGCAGGCAGATTACATTGGGCTTTTGGACATTCTTTGTACTGCATTTTGGTAGAGTTCATTGGCACTCCAACAGAAGAACAATGTAAATCATTTCTGATGACCAGCCAGTAATAATGCCTGCAATATGTTTTTACATGACAGCAGTTTTATTTGCTGATGAGAATGCTGTGTGCCCATGATGATGGGTTTATTCCCTTTGTGGTCCGCATTCACAGCTGAGTGACTGCTATCGGGGAGTGGTGTTTGATGGACTAGAGACCCTCTTTGCCCACAGTATGCCTTCTGCCCTCCTTTGCCTGCTCAAAGCTATCAACAACCGTCGTTACATCTACTTGGTGAACCTGTTCCAGGATTATGCTGCCACGAAGGCTAGGGAGAAGGCCAAGAAAGAGAAGGAAGGTAAGAAAAATTCTTCTGTGGAAGCCCCAGACACTCACACCTCTAATGTCTGGGTGTGTTTGTTTGTGGGCATTTCTAATAGAGGCTGCCAGAAAACTGGGGGGGATTTTCCACTCAGAAAATTTTGACCAAAAAAAATTGTTTTCATGAACAGAAAATGTTGGTGAAAAATCAAATACCGAAATATTTCACTGTGGAAGTGTTACTGTGGTGCCTTCTGGGAGTTGTAGCTCAGGTACCTCATGCTCCCATTCTCCTTTATAGGCCAAAGTTCCTATCAGACTTCATCTCTCATGATGCATCATGATCTCTCCTTTCGGAGAGGAGAGGCAATGCATCAGGGGTATCTTTGGTTATGGTGCATGCTGGAAAATGCAGTCCAGTTTGGGATCCAGTCCCATAAAGGGAAATGGGGACACAAGGTAACCAAGCTACAACTCCCATGAAGCACTGTGGCAGCATATCCAAACTGAAACATTTTCATTTTGGGGCATTTGGGTTTTTGACAAAAAATTGAATTTTCCTGCAGAAAGCAGACATTTTTCTCATAATTTTTTGGTTACTCCTAAACTCAGTTTTCCACTGAAAAATAATTTCAACAGGAATTTTTCAACCAGCCCTAATTTCTAGTGTCCCCATCACCACGGTATCTAGGCACCAACAAAAGATGATACAGCTAACAACCAGGATCCCCCTTTTTGGTCATTTCACATGAGTTACTGCAGCTTTTCATGCCTGTACTTACATGGTTTTAAATAGCCCTTTGCCAGAGACATGGAAGGGATACAGCTTTGAAAGATAAGATTTGGCATTGCCAGGGGAAGCTACTCTGACAGCTGGCGGCAGGTGCTGTGCAGTCACTGGCTGAGAGGCTGGCAGGGAAACAGGGTGTAGGTAGATTGGCTTCCAGGAACCAAGGGGCTGCAAGGCCTAGCTGGGGAACTGGTTTGGGAGGCGAATATTCAGAGCCCCCTAGTGTGCTGGGGGCACTGGCAGTTGGAAAGGTGAAGAGAAATTCTCATGGAAAAGATCTGCACAGTCCAGGTGCCTGGATGAATCTAAGCTCTAGCTGTATGCAGCTTGTCTAAGGATCATCAGGTAGGCCTGACTCTCCTGTGGCTTATTTGGGTTCCTGTATGTCCTGGGATATCTCATTTGCACTAGTATATGGGTAAAAACTCCTCCCCTTCCTGCCTTAGCTCCTGTACCTTAGAGCCAAGGTTGCCCTGGGATTCAGCTGCACAATGCACAAAATACAGTAGGGCCGGTGCTGTAGGACTTGAGTTAGCAGACCCAGGGTTTGTTAACCTAGGGCTTGAGTTACTACACTCGTTTGTAATCTCAGGTTAGGAATTGTTGAACCCTGGGTCCCAAAACTGGGGCTCCAGCATCTACACTGCATTATACGGACCCGTGTCCAACAACCCACATCGCAGACTTCTTAGCAACCCCCCATAAGGTGGTCACTCTCTCTGGTCCTTTGCTCGTGGTGCAGTGTGGGAAAACTTGACTGTCCAGAGGACAAAGAAAGTCAGCCTGTGGGGCTGTGGAACACTTTTGGCAGATTCTTTCCAGATCATTTATGAATAGGTTGAATGGCACTTGTCCCAGTACAAATCTCTGGGGGACCCCACTATTTTCTTCTCTGCACTGTGAAAACGGACCATTTATTTCTACCTTTTGTTTCCTATCTTTTAACCCATTAGTGATCCATGAGAGGACCTGCCTTCTTATTCCATGACTGCTTACTTTGCTTACAAGCCTTTGGTGAGGGACATTGGCAAAGGCTTTCTGAAAGTCCAGGTACACTCTGTCTACTGGATCACCCTTGTTCACATGCTTGTTGACCCCCTCAAAGAAATCTAATAGATTGGTGAGGCATGATTTCCTTTATAAAAGCCTTTTTGACTCTTCTCTAACATATCATGTTCATCTGCATGTCTAAAAATTCTCTTCTTTACTATACTTTCACCAATTTGCCTGATTCTCAAGTTAGGTTTATCGGCCTGTAATTGCTGGGATCGCCTCTGGAGCCTTTTTTAAAAATTGGCATTACATTAGTTATTCTGCAGGAAGCTGTTACAGAGGCTGATTTAGGCGATAGGCTACATACCACAGTTAATAGTTCTGCAATTTCATATTTGAGTTCTTTCAGAGATCTTGGGAGAGTACAATCTGGTCTTGGTGACTTTTATTAATATTTAATTTATTGATTTGTTCCAAAACCTCCTATTGACACCTCAGTCTGGGACAGTTCCTCAATTTGTCACCTAAAAAGAATGGCTAAAGTTGGGGATCTTGACCATATCCACTGCAGTGAAGACCAATGTAGAGAATTCATTTAGTTTCTTTGCAATGGCCTTGTAATCCTTGAGTGCTCCTTTAGCATCTTGATTGTCCAATGGCCCCACTTGCTGTTTGGCAGGTTTCCTGTTTCTGATCTATTTCTTAAAAAGTTTGCTTTTAGTTTTTGTGTCCTGAGCTCGTTGCTTTTCAAATTATTTTTTGGCCTCCCTGATTATACTTCACTTGCCACAGTTTATGCTCCTTTCTATTTTCCTCACTAGGGTTTGTGAAAGAAACAAGGCTTCATTCTGCATTTTAGTTGAGTCTCATCAGAGATCTGAGACTCTTTTATTAGCACAAAAGTACAAGCATATGCTAGGGGAGAGCTACTGACAGGGTTGTTTCTGGTCAATAAAGGATCTCCACCTTCAGGCAGATTTTAACATATATTTATAACAGCATTCATTCTTCTTATCATTAGTCAAGGTTACAGACAGGCAAACTGCAGTACAAGCATTTTCAGCTAAGACAGTTGATATTTTTCAGCACTGTTTACATTCTTTTCTTCTGCACCGTCTCACTCTCTGTTTTACCCCCTCCCTTTACCCATAATACATACTTTTCTTGACTAAAGTTTAAGGCCTAAGCAGTTTACTTCAACACTTCCCCCCTTTGGTGCTCCAAAGCACCACATTGCTTTAAACTTCCACATTCATTAAGTCTTCAACTTCTTTCTGTACTTGCTCGTCCCATTCCTTTATTTCAGCATATATATTATATACTGCTGTTTTTTGTTCGGGGTTCAGCATACCTGTTTGCATTTCCTTTGCAGTACATTTGAAGCAACATTTTATAAGCATTTTAACTACCTATATACTGTGGCGGGGTGCGCCTGTTCCACCCTGTGGATCCTGCGCTTCACCGGCTACGCCAGTGGTGCGGCTGGGAGGGGAGTGAAGGGGGGGGACCCGGTCCTGCCCTCTGCCCCGGGCCCCCGACCCAGGGACCCTGTGAGGAGTGGTCTCACCCTGATTAGTCCCTGAGACCGACTACCTTCCCTGGGTCACCTGTCCATGGCCCCCTCGGCCTGTAGCCTGCTCCCTGGTACAGGCGTGAAGGGTTGTTCAGCCTTCCCCGACTGGAACCTCTCCGTCTCGGTGTGGTAGCAGCAGTGGATGATAGTCCCAAGCCCTGCGGCTATTGCTGCAGCAGGGCAGGGCAGGGCAGGGCAGGGCAGCTCCTCTCCGCTTCGCTTCGCTTCTCTTCTCTTCGCTCTGCGTTGCTTCGCTTTGCTTTGCTTTGCTTTGCTCTGCCTTCTCTCCTCTGGCTGTTAACTCCCTTTCAGCCCTCTTGGCCTGCCTGAAGTGGAGGCTTTTAACTGCTGGGGCAGCTTCTTTGATAGGCTCCAGGTGGCCTAATTGGCCCAATTGTCTTGAATTAGCCCCAGCTGGGTTACCCAGGGAAGAGGGCTTTATGGAGCCTCGTGCTAATATACATGCCTTCCAGCACTCTCTCATGGCCATGCGGTCTGGCCCTGTCACAATACACACAAAAATGCCAATAATACCCCCAAATACAAGCAACACGATGTGAAAGATTTTGGACCCCCCATCCTCCGATCCAAGACCATAGGCTCCATTGATCTGTTTCATGGAGCTTTGCCACTTCCTTTCTAATGTGCTCGGCTTGTGTGAAGATGTCATGGGTGTTATCTGGTATGTAAACACAACATTCGGGTCCTATCAGGGCACACACTCCTCCCTTGCTTGCTAAGGTAAAGTCTAGGGCCATTTGGTTCTGCAGAACCATTTGTCGTATGCTACCCATTTCAGTGGTTATGTTTTCAAAGCCCTGGGTAGTGGCATTGGCCACTTCTTCAAGTACCCCAGCAACGCGCCTTATTTCCTTGACAGCGTATACAACTCCAAGGTGAGGCAAGGTGATACCCCAATATTGTTGGGCCTTGATGATTGCTTTTCGGTTCAGGAGCCTGCCCTGCGGGAGCGTTTGTCATGTGGGTTAACATCAGTGTGTCTAAATCACAAATATTCGCGTAAGATGTGCCATGTCGGGTACTGTTAGAAAGGGTATAATGTGCTAAGTCAGATGATAATACTTATGTTCATGTGTAATGGGTGAAAAGGAAGTTGGATATATTTGAGACATCTGTATTTCAAAGTGTGCTGCCTGGGCAACATCTCAGACAGGATGGCTGCAAGACAATAGCCCGCTTAATGGCCCATTAAGACACTCACAGAGGCAAGGGGCCCAGGAAGAAACCCCAGGCACACCTGAAGAGTTACCAGGATTGGTCCACGTGACTCTGGACTCCATTTTAACTCTTGTGACTTTCCCCAGGCCACATGGCCAGGGACAAAGGGGGTTTATAAGATCAAACCAAAGGATCCATCTTGGTCTTTGCTCCTGTCCAGTTGCAGACACACACCTACCTCTGGATCAATTCATCTTGCAACTGAACTGAAGGACTCAGACCCATCCAGGTACTGGATGTGAACCAGAGGGAACTATACAAGCCTGCAACTCCACAATTCTTCCAGAAACCTGTTGTGTATGGACTTTTAATCATTTGTATATCTGTGATTGCTCTAATCTTTTAACATTTCCCTCATGGTTTATTTCTTTCTTTTTACAATAAACCTTTAGTTTAATTACTGAAGGATTGGCTGCCAGTGTGGCATTTTAGGTAAGATCCAAACTTATATTGGACTGGTACTGTGGCTGACCCCTTGGGGTCAGAGGGAACCTTTTTGGTAAAGAGCACAGAGTTTAAATAACTGGTCTCTTTACTGGACCTAGTGCTGATTTGGGAGCCTGGAGCTGGAATGCAGTAAAGGGGGCTGTGGGCATTTGTGGACTGGCTTCTTGAATATCCAGTGTGGGGAAATCAGAAGCAGCTTGTGGCTGGTTGGGAAGCCGGGCTTCAGTGTCACCCACCAGTGCGGGGAGAATCTGCTCTCCTTTTTCAGCCTGCCCTGACGTTGGCATTATCAGTTGGCTACCCTGGGCACGGACGGGTCACACAAGATGCAGTTGAATCTCCGCTCCGCCTTCAGGAGTGTGTCTGTGATGTTCAGACTTTCTATTCCTAAGGAGAGAGGTGCTTATTACACTGTTCTGTGTCAGATACAGAACTTTGCTTCACAGCGACTCTTTGGGACAGGGACTGTCTTTGTGCTGCGCACTGTAACAATGGGCCCCAGTCCCTCATTTTGCCTCATCTGTGCTACTGCTATACAAATAATAAATAACAAGGTCATGGCTTGAAAAATTCATTGTCCTGGGCAAATGAGACGCTTTCTCTCGGTTGTGTTGGGATATGCGGCAGCATTTTCTGCAGAACTCAATACGTTTATTTACAGAAAAGCCTTCTCTCCCTTCTGGTTGCAAACAAACTCTGCAAATGTCAGTGTGAACAGGTACAGAGTTGTCTTCCTGAGCCTGCTAATGTGGCCCTAGTCCCTCTGTTGTTGCTCACAGCTTTGCTACGTACCAGTAGAGTGAACCAAGCAAGGCTCTTGTCAGCTTAAATGCAGCTATTTGAGAAACCTGCAGGCAGCAGTGAAATTGTCTTTCTTCTGCTGCTGCTGCTTGCAGAAGCAACCATCGGGCACTGGAGTTCTTGTCTATGTTGGGTAATTTACCGCAAGAGCTGTTCCAGAACAGCTCTCCTTGTGGATGCTTTTAGAGCTGTGTCGAGAAATTTCCAAGTGTCAATGTGCCCTTTGTTGTGGGCCCTAAAAGATCATCTCTGTAGAAGGGTTAGAGCGACAATGGCCCTCTTTCCTCCGAGCAACCAGTGGGGAGAAGAGGAAAAAGTGCCTTCTCCTTCCTAGCAGCAGGAAGGGGGGTGAAGATTCAAATTCATCCAAAATACACAAGCCAGAAGCTGATCCTTAATCGAGAGCCCTCAAGCAGGGTTGGAAGTTATGTGTCTGGTGCGTATTCCAGCAGGGCAGGAGGTTGGTGTGTGTGTTGCTGATGCATTGCTTGTCGTCCTCTTTCATATTAACCTCTGGCTAGTAGATTTAGTACTGCAGCCAGTCCTGAATAAGGGAAACACACTTAGGTTTCTCTACATGGAGAAACTGAGGAAAGTAAAGTCAAATGAAGTAGAGGTGTGATGTTAAAGTGAATTAAACTCCTATGTGAATGTTCTCATTCGGGAGTGAAGTAGCCACCTTTCAAAGGGGTTAAGGCCTGCTCTACGCTTAAAATTTAGGCTGACCTCAGCACATTGCTCAGGGGTGTGAAAAATTCTCAACTCTGAGGGGTGTAGTTAAGCTAGCCTAAGCCCTGATGTAGACACTGCACAGTCCCTGGGAGAATGCTTCTGTTGGCCTAGCTCCCGCCTCTCGAGGGGATGGATTTACCACAGCATCAGAAAACCCCTCTGGCGCCGGCACTGCACTGGGTGTCTGCACTGCAGCAGCGTAGCTGCAATGCAGATATACCTAAGCTACAATTGAGTCCTGGTCAATACTACAGAGTTACTTTAGTATAACTGTTGCCCAGAGGTGTGAATAATCCACACCCCGGAGCGACAGAGTTAGACCAACCTAAGCACTGGTGCAGACAGTGCTGTTGATGACATAGCTACTGCCTCTCGCTGAGGTGGAGTTATTAATGGTTCCTGCTTCCTGGCTTGTGTACAAGGGCTTGTCCACACAGGGCAGTGCATGGACTATGGAGTGTGATTTCTAGAACGTATACGCATGTGGCGTGTTAATGGGTCCTTCTAGACCCTGCTGGTGCTCACTAACGGTTCCCTAGTGCAGTTTAGTGAAGTGCTGCTTGAAACTTGAACAGAGCCCCAAAAGCCCCCATTCTGGACAGCTACATAGAACTCAACGGCCGCTAAAAATAAACCCCGAAAACCAGAAACCCTAAATGTACTGCACACTTTTCTCTGGCCAAGTGCCATCTGGTGGACCCTGCCCATTCTTAACCAGCAGTAGCTGTATAGCACATTGGCTCTGACCCATTCCAGACTACTGGGCTCCTTTCAAGCGTCTGAAGTCTGAGCCCTGCTTGCCACCCCCTAACGCCGGCCTTGCACTTACGACACCCCTAAACCCGTCCCGCGACCCCCGTGGGGGTTGCAAACTCCAGGTTGAGAAACACAGACCTAGATGAATTGACGTACCCCTTGGAAGACCTCTGTGTACCCCCAGACTGTATGAAGAGACAGACATAGACAGACAGATCTGATACTCTCTCAGAAAGGGCTTGTCTACACCTAAGTGGCATCCCTTTACAGCCGATCTAATTAAATGGTGAAAACCTGTAGGGGCAGACTGGTTTCAATTTGAAACCAATTGTATCTGTTTAAACTCTGTGAATTCACCCATGCCAACTAAGCTTGTAAACTAGGTCTGCCTCAGTTTTAGAGTGCCAGGCTTCATCTGTCTAACTAAATTGGTATTGATTATAAAACAACATCTCTAGTAAAATGGGTGTAACTTTGTGGAGCCCAGGCCTAAGCAACTGAGAATCTGGTTTTGTGAGGTTATTGATGTAACAGTTTTAAAGGTTTTTATTTGATTCCCTGCATCTTGCCATGTCTTTGGCCTCTTCGCTGAGGATTTACCCCAATTTCAGCCATCGGCAGCCAGCCCCTTCCATAGTTGCACTAATACTGCGAACATCGGGTGTAGACAGGGTAAATGGTTATAAACTGTGATTTGCACTGGTGCGGCTGACTCAGGTTGCAAGCAGGGGTTTGCTCTACCTGAGCAAACAGGCTGTTCCTGCCTCCAGTGGGTGTTCACACAGCTGGTAAGCGGCTGGTGTAGACTGTGAAATTTCAGCTAAGATGGGCCTACTTATAAAATTAAACTACCAAATTAATAAGTGCATATTGCAGAGTATGTGAAATGGTGACTGGAGTCCATTTTGAAAAGGGGTGATTGTTTCTCATTGCAACACACCCATGCTGTCTTTCTATTCTCAAAGTATGTTGGTATTTCATTAAGATAACTGTTTATTAATTGCCTCTCTGTCTGGACCATTTTCCCTAATGAATTTATCCTCTGGGAGTAACTCATCTATGCACTAAACAGAAATGTGTTAAATGCAGGGCGTGCTAGACCTCCACGGCTCCAGACCTCTCAAAATACCTTATGATCAAAGCTAATGGCTGGATGCCATCCCAGGTATTGCTCAATTTAATCACAACAACCCCAATTTCCCCTTTGTTTGAAGGGTGGAACACTGAAACTAAAGAACAAATCTAGGTGGCTAGCACCTTTTCACTAATTAAAGCACATGGGTCTCTCCCTCTTGTATTGTTTTCTGGAATTCCTGTGTTTACTCATGTAAATTACCAAAATGCTTTGAAAAACATTGGATTTAAGAATATAAAAGAGAAGCAATGGATATAAGCAAGCAGGCAAGCTTCAAGAGAAGAGGAATCACTCTTGACAAGAAACTGAAAAGAACTACCATCTTGCCCAGCTGCCTTCTGAGACCACGGATCCAGGCTCTCAGGGGAAGCTGCTAAAAAACCATCACCGCCTCTTGCCTGCATTGGTGAAGATAATTGCTTTTGCAGCTAAAATATACTGGACTTTTGGTTTGGGGGCTCATTTTATATGTTTAGTATAGTAATTAAAAGCCTTTCTGTCATTATTGAACGAGAGTCGTGTCAATTCCTGAGCACACTAATAGCAGATCCCAGTCTGTGAGGTAACAGCTGGCTGGAATCAGGGCAGATCTCCTGTGTGGAGGGGGCTGGAGGCCAAAGAGGAAGGAGGGGACAGCTGGGTGGGAAGCAGGTAGGTAGGTTAGTGCTCTCATACCAGCACTCACTCTTCTGCTGGCCCCATTCATTCTTCAGCATTTTCTTTAAAGAAAACTTTCTAGCCCTTGTGTTACTGAAAGAGGCCCCTTGGGTGGGAGCCAATGCAATGCCACCTGCCAGGGGCTTCAAGGGCAGGTCATGCCTGAAACTTCTCTTAACTCTTCAAAAACTGGCTAGATCTCAAATCGGCAGTGTCCCTGTTCAGCACGCTGCATGTTTCCTCCCCTCTGAGTGTGCCTGGCTTCTAGTCTCAGCAGCACCGAGCACAGAGAATGGCTCTGAGTTTCATAGGCCCCTTGCATGTAGCACCTTTAATGTGAAAGAGCCTGTTCTGAGCTCTGCTGAAGGATTACCGAGGATGTTGGGTAGCAGCAGCATTTGGTTGGAATCAAAGCCTGTCCTGTTGATGTTAATATGCATGGGTTGCCGATACTGGCAGCAGGGAGGCTGCTTGTTATGTGAAGGGAGGCTTAGTCCTCGTCCCGGCTCCACTGAACTACCCAGCCGGCACCAGGTGAATTCACCTATTGGGTTACTTCTGGGGAGCTGAGGCAGCAGGGAGGCGATAAAGTAAGGTCCCTTGTTTATTTTATTAGCAAAATCTACTGTTATAATTCCAATCTGTAATTCCCTGTGTGGGTGAGAATTGGTGAGGAATTTTATAATTCCAATCTGTAATTCCCTGTGTGGGTGAGAGTTGGTGAGTAACTTCTCATCAGAAAACCCAGTTATGGGTGCGGGGCAATTTTCTCCCATCCCTGGGAGTCCTTTGGACTACATGGTTAAAAATTTTTAAGTCTATTCTAGGTTCTAAGGATTTGTCTGTAAAGTGTTTAATTTTGTTGTGTAAAAATTATATGGACATAATAATTATAATTATAATAATAATATATATTATATATATATATTTCTGGAGATTTTAGTAAACAATGGCCACAGGAAGTTACCTTTGACTTAGATAAACTCCAGTATTTGAAGGGGTTAATAGAAAATCCACACCCCAAGCAAATGGAATATTGGTATCTGTGGGATAATGTAGCTTTAAACGCCATACGGAAAGTCAGCTAGCTAGCTATAAATCAACTGTGAAGAATTTAGAAAGGAAATTGGCAACTGTTGCGCCATTATCTGCACCGCCAATTTCTAACACTGGTGAATTTATTTAAAAAAATCTATCCTTCTCTTACTAATCCTCTGCCTTACAATGAAAAGAGTTTACAAGCAGGGAAAGCAGAGGAGGAGGATTGGCCACCGCCTCCTTGCTGTGTGTTTGAGGGAGAGGGAGAGTCTAAGACCAGGCAGGCGGCATTCTGGAGCGGAGTTAAGTTTACTTAAAAATTCTAAGGTCCCTCTGGACCTTAAGCATTCTATTCCGGTAGTGGGAGTGTCAGGAAAAATACACCGTGTTTCCCAGACTAAACCTACACTTGTTTGTATAGGACCTCTTACAGAACAACATGCTTTTTTGATTTCTCCAAATTGCCCTCATCACTTGTTTGGGAGAGACTTATTATGTGAATTGAATGCCACTATGATTTTTACACCAGAGGGAATTTTTCTGTCTTTTCCTAGTTTACTGATTCCTTTATTTCAGGCTTTTATTACTGAAGTTGTAGTTAAACTGTTTCTTCCTCACCCTGCATTAAGTGAAGTACCTGAAGTGTTATGGGCTCATACTTCTACTGAAGTGGAGTTATTAAAATTTGCAGACCCAGTTAAAATTATTGTCCGCCCTGGTTCTACCGCCTTCGGTGCCTCAGTATCCTTTATCTCGGGAAGCAATAGAAGGAATTCGCCCAGTGATTCAGGAGTTTTTAAAGCAAGGTATTTTAGTACCTTGTCAATTTTTTTGTAATACTCCTATATTACCTGTTAAGAAACCTTGTGGAAGAACCCAAACTCAGGGGTCCTTACTTACAAGTTCTCTTGCTCAGCGGATCGTCCTGAATTAGCCAAACAACAGATTTAGCAAAGTCAAAGTTTATTCTTTATGTAATGAAGGTGATTCCTTCAAATGTAAGGAATGAACCCTGCTTCCAAAAAATAGACCGTATTTATAGGGTGGTATAAACAAGTTTTTACACGTCACAGTTTCTATGGTCATACATACTAAAAAGTATTATCTAGGAATTTTCTAACTGAATACTTGCAACTTTCCTTATCTAAGTTACAAGGTCTTTCTCTGCATTCCATCTCTACTAGCGTCTAGACCTCTTAACTATTTCATTACTTCAAAACATTCTAAGATTAAATAACTGATAAAAAAGCATTTTCTATCTCAGGCTTTTTACAGCCATTTCTAAAATCAATTCTCAGCAAAAACAGAGACCCCATCTTGTTTTCCCTTCACAACCTAGACCAGGTCCAGACGGAAAACCTGTGTATAAATTTGTACAGGATCTTTGTATTATTAATTCTTATGTGGTCCCACAACATTTAGTGGTTCCAAACCCAGCAACTATTTTTACTTTAATTCCACCCTCTTCCACTTATTTTATTTGCATTGATTTTTGTGCTGCATTTTTTTTATTACCTATTTTTACAGATTTGTGGGTTTTGGGGAATGGTTAGTTATTACAGGCAGTGAATTCCTAATTTTACTGCAATGGCTAAGTCTCTGGTTACACTTACTAAAGTTTCTGAGACTGATCCACCTCCTTGGTCAGAAGCTGAGGCTTCTTTTATTTTTTTAAAGCAAGCCTTATCTTTAGCCCCAATATTAGGGCTTCCCAGTTATTTTAAATTGTTTAATTTTTACTGTTATGAATAACAGGGTACTGCATCTGGAGTGCTTACACAACCAATGGGAGGGGCTTAATTATTGATTGCTTATTTTTTATGTCAGCTTGATTTTGTGACACAGGGTTATCCAGCCTGTTTTAGATCTGTGGCAGCTGCTGCTTTACTAGTTCAAAAAGTACAAGATCTGCTGCTTGGACATTTTTTAACTCTTTATGTGCCACATGCTGTAGAAGCCCAGTTAATTAAAGGAAAAACTCAGCATATTTCAGCACAATGCTTTATTTAATATGAAATTGTGCTTTTAGCAGCTGATAATATTATTATCAAACATTGTACATTTCTAAATCCAGCTACACTATTACCGATTCCCCACTGAAGGGGAACCTCATGATTGTGATTATGTTATTTTTCAGAGCACTACGCCCCGCCTTGATTTTCAGGATACTCCTTTGACTAACCCAGAGTATATTCTTAATATTGATGGTTCTTGCTTTGCTGATGAGATAGGAATGTGTAGAGCGGATTATGCGGTATGTACATCACATGAGGTTTGGGAAGCTCATTCTTTACCTAATGTATTTTTTTTTTTTGCACAATTGGTTGAATTGATTGCTTTTACATGTGCTTGTTGTGTAAGTGTAAATTGGTCTGTTAATATTTATACTGATTCTCACTATGCATTTGGAGTTTGTCATGCTTCAGGACAAATTTGGAAGCAAAGGGGTTCTTTTATTTCTTCAGGACAGCCCATAGCACATGCTCAGTCTGTGAATAATTTGCTTGTTTTTATTATGTTATTTTTTATTGCTGTTATTTTTTGTAAAGCTCATACTTCTGCTTTGGATGAAGTCTCCCGTGGAAATGCATTTGCAGATCGAGCTGCAAAAGCTGCAGCCAGGAACGCCTTTCCCCCTCCGGGTATACAGGCAGTTTGTGCCTCCTGGCCAGCTCAATTTTTTGTTTCCCCCTCGGAGATTTATGATTCAGTTCCATCTTCAGAATTGGACAATTGGAAGACTCTTTGGGCAATTTTGTTTGACAATTTATGATTTTTTTGCCTAAACTTGCCCGCTATGCCCACCAAGGTGCCCATGCATGCAAAGGGGGGATAGCTGATCAGGTTCTGCGATTTTGGTGTGCTCCAAGTATTCATTAAGTGGCTAAACAATTATTTCAAGGTTGTGTTACCTGTCAAAAGTATAACATGGGCCATCACAAGCCACAACAACTGGGGGCACCAGAATGGGTCTATGGCGTTACCATTAGCTTTAATGCATCTAAGAACTATGCCAATTAGAAAGACAAATTTATCTCCCTATGAAGTGCTTTTTTGGGAGACCATTTCAGCTTGGGGGAAGCCTGACACCTGCACACGCCAGTCTCATGGGTGGAGATGAGGAGTTGGTTGCATACGTTATAAAATTACAAAAGACACTTACTGCTATTTTTTAAGTTTTCTAGAGATGCTCAGAGAATTCCTTTAGATGTGGCCATGCATGACATCCAGCTGGGATATTGGGTATTGCTAAAGAATTTTTCACGCAAGAATTGCTTAGAACCAAGGTGGGATGGTCCTTACCAGGTGCTGTTAACAACGTACACTGCTGTAAAGCTACAGGGAAAGGAAGCCTGGTACCACTGCACCCATCTAAAGAAAGTACAATCACCTGATGCTAATCCTTAAAAGGAGAAGATTTCCAAGTGCAACAAGGGAGCTCCGCTGGACCGAGGTCCCAGAAGCAGATATAGAAGGGTGAAGAACCACGGGCAATCCCCTTGTGGTTGCTCTGAAGTAGACGGTCGACAGAGTCAAGAGTGCACCAGGAAAGAAATACTAATGGACTTTATTATTTTTATAATATTTTTAATCACTTTGTTGATTATTTTGTGGTGTGTTTGTTATATTAAGGGGATAAATTGTTTTAGAATTAGTGTAGAAGATGGATTTGTTATTCTTGATGATGTTTTTAATTAATTTAAATATGGACAATGTAGATTTTAAAGCCAATTCATTTTTATACGTTGATAAGAATTTAACTGCATCTTGATAACTTGTGAGGAATGTGAGGAATGTGAGGAATTGGCTGAGGAATGTGAGGAATTGGCTGAGGATGTGGAGAAAGCTGAGGTACTCAATGCCTTTTTTGCCTATGTCTTCACAGACAAGATCAGCTCCCAGACTACTGTACTGGGTGGCACAGAATGGGAAGGCGGCGAACATCCCACAATGCTGAAGAAACAGGTCCAAGACTATTTAGAAGGATTAGACATACATGGGATTAGTCCATGGGG
>NW_027133138.1:0-6650 GCF_026122565.2 Emydura macquarii macquarii | reverse complement strand
TCGAGACACAAGATGTTGAGAGCCTGGATCAGAGTTTTAGCTGTGTGGATGGACAGGGAAGGCCTATCTTAGAGATGTGCTGCAGAAAGTATCGGTAAGTTTGAGATATAGCCTGGATGTGAGGACTTAGAGAGTGATCTGAATGAAGATGTTACGTGTGTGAATGACAGGCAGGATTGGATAATGTCCACAGTGGTTGAGAAAAGAGAGAGGAGGAGGCTTGAGAGGAAAGATCAGGAACTCTGTTTCAGTCCTGTTGAGCTTAAGTTGCTGGCTAGACATCCACAAGGAGATGTCAGAGGCTGAGATTTCAGTCTGAACAGAAGCAGACAGGATCTGATTAGCGAGGGCAGATGTGTGAGTCAGCAGCATAGAGACAGTACTTGAATTTCTGGATGAACCATTGTTTTGCTGTAGCGCAGCAGAGGAGTGCTAGGCTGGCAGGGCTCACTGGTGTGATCCGAGGCGGCAGGGAGCGGTGTGGGTGATCCCAGATGAGATGGGACCATTGGTCTGATCTGGCGAGTCAATTCGTATCTTCCTGTTCCTAATCCTTTTGTTCTGACAGGGCACTGCCCCTCTGAACTCCCATCCATACACCTTCAACAGACACGCACATGTCAATGTCTGATCCCTGCCATCCTGTCCCCCCATCTAGCTCCAGGAACTAATGCAGTGTTAAAAGGAATTACTATTGAGTGGGGGGAAGGTAGATGCAGGCTCCCTCTAGGAGTGCAAGAAAGCTGTGGTGGGAGGAGATATACAGCAGGCTGTGGTCAGCTGGGGTGCCAAGGTGAGGAGGGGGGTAAATTGAAGTAACCATGTTTGTTGTGGGTATATGTGTAACCCTTTGGCTAGCCAGAGTCGGCAGCAGCAAGGGCCGGGTTCTATATCTAGGGGTCCCTGTCAATGATACCACACCAAACTGGCTCGAGCCCCCACCCAGTCACCTGGAAAATCACACACTGTCCCTGGGCGCCTCAAAGGGCAATACTTACTCTCTCGCAAGCACAGTCTGAGTGTAGAAAGTAAATCTTTTAATAACAGAAGGGAAGTTACACAGCACTGGTTTGGGAAACAGTGCAAACAGAATTCACGAACTCAATGAGCCAAACCCACCCTAGAGTACAGGGCATGTCCTTCACCTCTCCCTTTTCACTTTCCCCTGTACTGACTGTCGTAGTTACAATGTCCACCTTTCGGTTGGGGCTCAGCCAGTCCCCCTTTGCAGGCTCCTGCCGGACATAGGCTTGACCAGGCCTCCTCCGCTGCTGCCTTCTGCCACCTCCAGGCATCCCCAAGTCCCCGCTGCTGGCTCTCACTGTCTGCTGGCACCAAGCACACCTGGCTTCCGCCGTCTGCTGGCCTTGACCACTGTTGCTCCCACCATCTACCAGCACCGACCGATCCTGCCATCTGCAGGCACTGCCCTGTGCTGGTTGTCAGTCAAGGTTTCCCAGTCTTTCAGCTCTGATTCAGCTCTTAGTCATTTTCAGCTCATGGGAAAACCTTCAGCTGACACAGAAGCAATGTCACTGCTTTTAAGAAACAAAAGACTCCCAGAGAAATCATTAATTCTACCATTTAACAGTGGAAAGAAATCATCAATCCACACCTGAAGGTAGTCTTTTGCCAAAAGTAGTGCAGTCTCAGCAAAAGATTTCTCACCTCTCCCCTTGCAATGCTGAAACATCCATCCACCACCCTTGTTGGGCTCTGTTCAGGTGAGAGAGAATTTTTCATCAGAACAGGCTAAACACAGATCTGATGCCATTTGTTCATACAGTCGAAGGACAACATTTCATTTCCCCTGCAGTTCACACAAAAGTGACTTGTAACACAATACCAGACACATTGACCATTTCCCATCATGCTCAACTCCTATTGTGCTTATACAATATGCTGAGTACTTAATTGTACTCATGCAAATACAAAGCCCATGCAAATAATGTGCCCCCCTTTCAGCTGCTGAGCAGGGAGAGTGCCACTCAGACACTCAGACCTGGCTTACATATGTACACTTGAGGCAGCCACCACCCCGAACAGAGGGATGTACGTAACCAGCCAGTTTGGCTGTGCATCAGGATGGACAGCCCATGTCAGTAAAAGAGACATAATTTGATACCTCTTCCATCCCTTCCCTCTGTCAGCCTCCTTCCACTTCTCACTGTGTTTTCTTCCCCGAATTTCTTTCAATTCTATCTCCACTTTCTCCCTGTGTTTTCTCCTGACTCTTCTTGCCCAGCTATTGCATGTCCTTATCTTTCCTTCTCTTCTCCTCACCCTTTCATCTGGCTTCTTTTTAAAATCCATTTTCATCCTCTAATATTGGATGAAATACATGGCTGAGACCTCTGATGTCCCACTTGAAGCAGTGCATATACTGCATGATGTTGTGCACCTTTCTATGCCTGATAGATGTGCTTTGCCTAATAGCGAAGGATTGTTAGTCATAAAGGAATTGTGGCAGACTCCAAAATCAATACTGGCCCCATCCAAAAGAGCAGGTAAATGTATCAAGTCCCTCCCAAGGAGTTTGAGTACTTCTATTTGCGTCTAGTGTTAGTGTCACTCATCACAGAGCATGCACAAGAGGCATCTGATTGCCCCATTTTCCCTGTAGGCTACAGTGGATGTTTCTGAGTTTGCTGCATGTACCATGGCCTCATCTACAGTGATATCAGTGATGTCAGTCATTGATACCTAAGGAAGTTCAAACTATTGTAGAAAATCATCACTTCAAGGTCTGTGTAGGCCGGTGGTCCTTTCCAGCCTGGTCGTTGCAGCCCTTCCTCAGGCCCAGGCTCTGAGGAAGGCCGCTGCACCTTCCTAAAAGGGGAATGTGTTAACATCTGGGCACAAGTCATAGCCCCAGCCCTCAGGCAGGGTGAGCCAACAAGTAGTCTATGGCCTCTGGCCCTTAGGCAGGGCGAGGCAGTCAAGCAGTTTGGCATCTCAGACCCTCAGGCTAGGTGAGATGGGTAAGCAGTCTAGGGTCTCCAATCCTCGGGCAGGGTGAGACCAACAAGCAATCTGTTGCCTCAGGCCCGGTGAGGCAGGTAGCAGTCTAGGGTCTCCAACCCCCAGGTGGGGTGAGACAGGTAAGCAGTTTGTAGCCTCTGGCGCTTAGGCAGAGCAAGGCAAGCAGTGGGTCCGCTGTCTGTAGCGGCAGGGGAGAGCACGTTCTCCCGGGGTGGCTAGGAAAGGGGGGAGGAGGATGCAGGTCCACCTTTCTCCACTGCATCCCAGCCCAGGGCCCTATCAGTGGCAAAGCGTTTGCCACTGAGTCAGTGGAACTCCCGCCACAACACGCTGACGGGGTCTTGCCCCTGACTCAGCCACTTGCTATGGCTGTCCCTGGGCCACTTCCTCCCTTGGGTCCCCAGGTACCTGTGTCCTCTGGGTCCTCGGGGTCGTTGGGGTACTCAGCCCACGGAAGGCTCACCAGTCCCTCCTCATCCATCGGCGGCAAGTCGGGGAGCTCCTCTGCAGAGGGCAGCTCCTCCAGGTCACAGGGCTCCAAGGGTTCAGCGTCAGGCAGCTCATCCAGGTCACGGCAGGCCTCCGGGGGTATCTCCCACCCACGGGCCTCGGAGGACTCAGTCTAGTCCCTGGGGCTCGGCAGCCCGGCCCAGTCACCGGGGCTGGGTAGCCCGGCCCAGCCACCGGGGCCTGGAGGCCCTATTCTGTCCCTGGGGCCTGGTAAATTGGGAAGTTTCAAGGGCCTCCACTCTGGAAGGTGGTTGCTCAGGGCATCTGTCCGGCTGGTGTCAGGCCTATGCTGCAGCCGGCGGGACGGCACATCTACCTCCGGCAGCAGCCTTTCCCAAACTGAGCTGTGGGGCCTGCCTTTTATACTTCCTCTCCCGGCGGAAACCCTGCCACTCTTTTGCTGGGCTGGCTGGTCTGCCGGACGTGTTCCTGGCCGGCCTGGTCATTGCAGCCCTTCCTCAGGTCCAGGCTCCGAGGAAGGCCACTGCACCTTTCTACAGTCTGTAACCTCTTAAACTCCAAGACTGACAAGAACCTCCATTTATTAAAAGACTATAGGGTTGTCTTTTGCTCCCTGGGCTGGTCTGCCCCAGCCTTATGGAGAAAGAAAGCCAGAACTCAAAACTCCTTAGGACAGCATCCTTCTGCTCTTTCTACTGTGGCCAGAGTGGGCATCAGAATCACTGAGGAAGAAGCAGAGATTCCAGCACAGGCGACCATCTGCCATTTTCTCAGCTGCTGTGCATTCCACGTCGTCCCCTCAGCAGCAGATTGATGCTGTAATTGAGAGCTTGGCATAATCTTCCCTCACTGCACCCGAACTCATCTACTATATACATAGATTCCAAGGCCAGAACGGACCATTGTGATCATCTAGTCTGACCTCTTGTATAGCACAGGCCAGAGTATTTCACTGAAATAATTCCTAGAGCAGAGCTTTTATAAAAACATCAAACCTAGATTTAAAAATTGTTAATGATGAAGAATCCACCATGTCCCTTGGTAAATTGTTCCAGTGGTTAATTCCCCTCACTGTTATAAATGTACGCCTTATTTCCAGCCTGAATTTATCTAGCTTTAGCTTCCAGCTATTGGATTGTGTTAGACCTTTCTCGGCTAGATTTAAAAGCACATTATCAAATATTTGTCCCTGTAAGCGTGTTGTCTCCGTGGGAGGCCACAGCGGCTTCCTACAGACAGGGAATAGCTCGCACTTGGCGAGTGAGTAGTCCTAATAATCTACCCTTAGGCAGGGTGAGCAGCAGTTAATCGCTCAGGCCCTCAGTCAGGGCGAGCGAGCAAAGAGTCAGTTGCTCCAACCCCTAGGCAGGGGTGAGCTGCAGGTAATCGCTCCGGCCCTTAATCAGGGCGAGCAAGCACGGAGTCAATCGCTCCAACCCTTAGGCAGGGGTGAGCAGCAGTTAGTGGCTCAGGCCCTTAGTCAGGGTGAGCAAGCACAGAGTCTATTGCTCCAACCCCTAGGCAGGGTGAGCAGAGGCGGATCACTCAGGCCCTCAGGCAGGGCGAGCAAACAGGAGTCTATGTTCTAACCCTTAGGCAGGGTCAGCAGAGGTGGTAACGGCTTCAGGCGGGGTCAGGAAAGCAATTCTCCTGGGGTGGCTAGGGAAAAGGGGAAGGGGAGGGGGACGCAGGCCCACCCGTCTCCACTGCATCCCAGCCCAGGGCCCTAGCAGTGGCAGAAGCGGCTGCCACTGTGTTGGCGGGGCTCCCGCCGCAACACACCGATTATAAGGCGGCTTCAGCCACAGGCCGTGGCTGTCCCTGGGCTACTTCCTCCCCACTGACCCCAGTACCTGCCTCCTCCGTGCCGCGAGGATAGTCCACCTGGGGTAGCGCCGTTAGTCCTTCCTCATCGACCGGGGCTAAGGCAGGAAGCTCCTCTTCAGGGGGCAGCTCCTCAAGGTCGTTGTATGTTGGGAGCGGCTCAGCCTCGGGCAGCTCCTCCAAGTCCTGCCCCGCTGCAGGGAGGGGCTCGGCGGCCGGCAGTTCCTCCAAATCCGGCCCGGCCTCCGGGGGTGCCCGCCACTCGGGCTGCTCTGGGTCTCGGCCCAGTCTGGCGATTCCAGAGCGCGGCCCCGGGCTCGGGGTCAGAGTAACTTGGCCCAGTCGTCCTGGCCGGGTTGCCTAGTCCAGCTTCTCGAGGGCCCTATCCAATCCCCGGGCCCAGGGTTGGCGGCGGCGGCGGCTAGGCTCTGGCCTAGGCCTCTGCTGGCAGGGCAGCACCTCTGCCTCTGGCAGCAGTCTGGGCCCTACTGAGCTCAGGGGCCAGGCTTTTGTACTTCCCTTTCCTGTTGGGGCTCCGCCCCGCGGCTGCCAATTGGCCTGGCTGGGTAGTCCTATCACGGCCCGGGTCCCTTGTTGCCGGGCAGACTCCGGGGCAGGGCGTGAGTTGGACCAATCAGAGCGCTCGTGCCCTTCCTCAGGCTCTGACTCCGTGGGAGGCCACAGCGGCTTCCTACAGTCCCCTATGTAAGGTCACCCCTGAACCTTCTCTTTGTTAAACTAAATGGATTGAGCTCTTTATGTCTATTGAGATAACACAGGATTTCTAATCCTTTAATCATTCTCATGCCTCTTCTCTGAAACCTCTCCACTTTCTCAACATCCTTCTTGGACTGAGGCCACTAGAGTTGGACACAATATTCCAACAGTGCTTGCACCAGTGGTAAATACAGTGGTAAAATAACCTCTTTACTTCTGCTCAACATTCCCCTGTGTATGCATCCCAGAATTGCATTAGTTCTTTTGGTCAGAAAGTCACATTGGAAACTCATGTTCAGCTGACTACCCACCATGACCCCTAAATCTTCTTCAGACTCACTGATTCCCTGGTAGAGTCCCCCATCCTGTAAATAAGGCCTATATTCAGATGTATATGTTTACATTTAGCCTTATTAAAACATACATTGTTTGTTTGAGTCCAGCTTACCAAGTGATCCAGATCACTCTGAATCAGTGACCTGTCTTCCTTATTATTTACCACTCCCCACCTTTGTGTCATTTGCAAACATTATCCATGATGATTGTAAGTCAACTTCGTGGTCATTGATCAAAATGTTAAATAGCGTAGGGCCAAGAACCAATCCCAGCTGGACATCACTGAAGAGACCCGCTCGATGATGATTCCCTGTTTACAG
>NW_027133137.1:0-6135 GCF_026122565.2 Emydura macquarii macquarii | reverse complement strand
TGCAAAGCCAGTTCCAGTGTTAGCAGCTACATGGCCTGGTACCAACAGAAATCAGACAAGCTCCTAAACTCCTTATCTATCATGCTTCCACCCAAGTCCCTCTGGGATCCCAGACAGGTTCAGTGGCAGTGGGTCTGGAACAGATTTCACTTTTACAATCAGCCGGGTTGAGGCAGAAGATGCTGGAGATTATTATTGTCAACAAGCCTATAACTTACCTCTCACAGTGATACAGAGCAATACAAAAACCTCCCTGCTCTGTTACATTCTGTGTAACAGCTGCTTCCTTAGAAGAACCACCTTCTCAGTGCAAATGCTACACACTAACTGGGGGTAAACTTTCAGAACCAGAAACACACATCCCTGCGCTCACCAGCCTGTAACACGCATACATTAGCAGACAGCTTGCTGCTAGAAAACCTTCCCTCCACACAGAAGAGTTTTAACTTCTCCTCTATCATGGTGGCACTTTTTTTTCTTCAGTCTTTAAATTACTGTACTCTTCTCCTAATTACTGCCCTAAAAACACAGTGTGAGCATTTCCGGTCAGCCCAGTGCTTTACTAATAGCACTGCCGGGGGGGGGGGGGGGGGGGAGGAGGGGGAGCAGAAGTGATGCCCTGAGCTCTAGGGTCTCCAGATGTTGGACAGAAACAACTCACCTCGCTGTCCAGTGACCCAGTCTGGTAGATGCAGGGTATGAAGGGGATGGGACCTAGGAGGCTTCTCTATTAGAGGGAACATGGTAGAAATGCAGGGCCTTGGAGAGGGGAAGGACAGTTGTAAAGTCCCTGAGAAGGGCTCAGGCAATTTGTGGGGAAAAAACAAAACTAACATTTTAAGTGAATCACGGAGGAGAGACCCACAGAGACATGCAGAGTCGGCCCAATCCCCCTTCTGCTGGGCTGTCATTGAACACCAGTGGGCACCTGCTAAACGGATCATGGGGCTGCCCAGCAGAAATGTTCCCTGCTCGGACGGTAAGCCCTCCCCTCCCCAAGCGCTACCTTTCAGCAAGCGTAGAAGACAAACACTACAGCACAATGCAGCAATGGGCCCATATTACACGGGTGCCATTCCTATTGATTTCAACATGGTCTGCACCCATGGGACTGAAAGGGCCTTACAGCCTGTATCAACATCACGACAATCTGCAGGACTATGATGGTACTAAACTGTAGTGCTGTTTTATACAAGCATGTTGGGGAAGGAGAGAAATGATCAATTAAACAGTAACAAGTCACCAGGTCCAGATGGGATTCACTCAAGAGTTCTGAAGGAATTCATAAAAGAAACTGCATAACTACTAACTGAGGTATGAAACCTATCGCTCAGCCTCTCTACCAGATGACTGGCGGGTAGCTAATGTAAAGCCGATGTTTAAAAAAGGCTCCAGAGGTGATCCTGTCCATTGCAGGCTGGTAAGCCTTACTTCAGTACCAGGCAAAATCATAGAAACTATAGTAAGGAACAAAATCATCAGACACACAGAGAAACATGATACGTTAGGGAAAAGTCAACATGGCTTTTGTAAAGAGAAACCATGTTTCAGCAATCTATTAGAATTCCAAAGCTGACTGCAAAGAGTTACACAGAGATCTCACAAAATTGGGTGTCTGGGCAACAAAACGACAGATGAAATTCAATGTTGATAAGTGCAAAGTAATGCACATTGGAAAACATAACCCCAACTATATATACAAAATAATGGGGTCAAAATCAGCTTGTTACCACTCAAGAAAGATCTTGGAGACGTCATGGATAGTTCTCTAAAAACATCCACTCGATGTGCATCGGCAGTCAAAAAAGCTAACAATGCTAGGAATCATCAGGAAAGTGATAATAGATAATACATCAGAAAGTATCATCATGCCGCTTCTAAATCCATGGTATGTCCAAACCTTGAACACTGCATGCAGTTCTGGTTGCCCCAGCTACAAAAAAAGATATTAGAATTGGAAAAGATACAGAGAAGGGCAACAAAAGCGATTAGGGGGATAGGAAAGCTTCCATATGAGGAGAGATTAAAAAGACTCAGACTGTTCATCTTAGAACACCCAGCATAGGGCACAGCCATTTACAACTGACAGCCGGTGGTCAGATTCAACTATCTTTCTAGAGGTAGCTGAGAGCTCCATGTTGAAAAGGAGGCCAGACACTTTAGGTGCTGAAATATGGATTTAGGAGTCTAACTTTAAATCTCCATAGAAAGAAAACCATGGTCTATTTATTCAATGTTAAACAGAACACAGGGAGCACCACTAACGGCTCCCATACTATTTAATGGGATACTACTCTATTCCTATACACTGTAGTCGCTTTTGGGATTTTAAAGGCAAAAGAGCCAGGAGATTCAGGTCAAAGGCTCCCACATCACTGGGCATAACAAGAGGGTCTCTGCGGTAATGTCTGGTAAACCCAGTAGGGAGTAGGAAAGGGAGGGGTTTGCTTCCTGTACAGATCTCCTGATGCAGGGCAATCACACCACTGATATTTTCCTTTTGACAAGATGCCTTGTATAACCATTTCAATTTAAACAAGCAGTGATTAATACTAGTGAGCTGAGAACATTTATTCTCATTTCACCCTGACAAATACGATTTCAACACAAAATGAGGAACAGGAACCGTAACAAAGTAACAAACAAAGTAACCGTAACAAAGTAGGTTCCTGATCAGGATAGGTACCTCTGGGCACCACGTTCACTATCAGCTGAATTTCCAATTGAACACAAATTGAGGATGCTGCCCAAGGTTCCATAAGGTTGAACCCGCCTATTGCATTCACGGCCCCTTGTACTTCCCTTTTTCTGCATATGTTTAGGTCACATGGACATTTTCATCTCTGAACTAAGTTTGCATATTTCACAGCCTAGTGATACTGCTCTGCAGCTCTGAGCCCTTATAAATGTTCCATTTCAGGGGTTACCGTTTGTTGATCTTCACTGGGCCAGTCAGACATATCAAGATGATCTCTCAGGTTCAGCTTATCTGGCTCTTAGTTCTCTGCATCCAAGGTAAGAATCAAATGAAGGGGGCACTGGATTGTTTAAGTCACAATGATCCACAGAAAAATGTAAGAGATCTACTAATGTTTATTATTGATCCATAAACATTCCTCAGTTAGTGACAGTAATTGCAGTAACATGCATCTCCTAACAACAATTGAGAGAAAAAACAGGATTCAGAAAAATACAAGCAATTGAAAACAACGCAGAATAAAAGAACCACCTTAAACTTCATGTGTTATTCTCAGAAGTATGGAGAGAGGCACTGGGGAATATTTATCAAGACAAAAGCCTATCTATATTTCTGATATATTATGTAGATGCCAAATTTACAGACTACATAGTTAGAAACACTACGGAGAGAGACTACAAATGTATACACTAATTCATAATTTCTTTGTTAATTCAGACTCCAGTGGGCAGATCGTCCTGACTCAGACTCCAGAATCCCTGGCAGTGTCTCCTGGAGACACAGTCACTATCCGCTGCAAAGCCAGTTCAAGCCTCACCCTTGGTAGCTTACACTTACTAGCCTGGTACCAACAGAAACTGGGTCAAGCTCCTAAACTCCTTATCTATGGTGGAAGCTCCCTGCAATCTGGGGTCCCCGCCCGGTTCAGCGGCAGTGGGTCTGGCACTGATTTTACGCTCAAAATCACTGGTGTGGAGGCTGAAGATGCTGGAGATTATTATTGCCAACAAGGCTATGACTCACCTCTCACAGTGATACAGACCAATACAAAAACCGCCCTGTGCCGTCATTTGCACTGTTCAGCTGTTTCCCATACAGACTCCCAGTATACGTGCAACTGCTGCTCTCGACATGGAACAGTGTTTGGGTCAGACTTCAGGCATCCCTCTGAAGTGTCTCTCTCCTCGGGCTTGTCTTGACTGCAGTGATAATTTCAGACAAAACTCACGTCTTGTCTGTTGGTGAGAGACAAACTTTCAAGCTTCCACAGACCTGAAGAAGAATTCAGTGCAAGCCCAAAACTTGTGTCTCTGACCAACAGAAGTTGGTCGAATAAAAGATATAACCCTCACTCCCCTGTCTCTCAAATGTCACTCCGACATGCTGAATCATCTAGGGTCCATCAAAAAAATCTAATTTTTCCATTTTAACATTCTGGATTCAAATCTGTTTGAAATTTTCTTGAAACAAAAAATTCCAAATATTTCAACTTTTCATTCCAATTTGCAATGCAAAGCACTTTTGAATTGTCAAAGTTTTCTGCACAAAGAAAATGCTGTTTTTTCAAAAAGCTTTAGTATCTCCTCACTTGTCCATTATTACCCACTTGCAAAATGGAGGGAAATTATAGTGCATGAGAGAGAGAGAGAGAGAGAGAGAGAGAGAGGCAGAATGTGTTCAATCCAGAACATTTCTACTATCAGTCAACTTTAAAATAAGCCAGTAGGGCTAAATTCTTCTCTCAGTTAAGCTGATGTAAACCAGAAATAACTCCAACAATTTCAGCCTAATGAGGGCAGATTCCATACCTACACTGACAGTCTGTCAGGTATCATCCAACTGGGGACTTTTCTGTAATTTAATTATTCCTCCCTATTAACCTAAAAACAGATGAACATTTTTTCTAAATTGCAAGGTGGGAGGAGGGGAGCTGATTTGGGTGCTTGGTTGGATCTATTATAGCAAGAGTGGCTAATAGCAAAGGTCAGATTGGAATCCAGAGCCTAATTTACCTGTGGTTTGATGCTAGAATATTTCTCCTGCCTCAATTCTAATCTGATCACTGTGACTACAGTTTTCTTCCTTACTCACACTGTGTTGCCTCTTACTTCACAAATAGTCCCAGTGAAATCAGCCGGATTACTCAGAGTAAGCTACTCTTCAAGCTGAATAAAGGTATCAGAATATGGCTCAAAGTCACCAGTGACAGACACATTCTGTGTATAGAGCTAAGGCCTATAAACGCTTTAACTACCACTTATGCTGTGTGTGCAATTCTCACCAACCTCAGTCGCCCCTGCAGTCTAAGACTGAGGATTCGCTATGGCCTTTTATCGGCAGCATTTCCTCTGATGCATAGAGCATGTACTTTACGCTGCGTGGCTGCTTTGCACATTTCCATCCGAGTGACATTGTTCCATTGTGCAGAACGGACATGCATGTTTGTTTTCTTACACGTTATGCCTTAGATGATCAGTGTCATCTGTCAGCCTAGAGAGACCAAGATCATCTCTCTGACTCAGCTTCTCTGCCTCCTAGGACTCTGGATTCAGGCTAACAACAACAGGGAAGGGATTAGTTTAAAATAATAATACCAAGATTACAAACATGTAAATATCATTTCTTTCTTTAACAAACAATAACTCTTATCCACATAGAGGCATTCACTTAAATGCAAATGAGACATCACATATGCACTTTTCCTACCCCCATTCCTTTCATTTCATTAATCTTGTTTCTTCTAAAATTCTTAACCCCCCAAACCACACTCCAAAGGGCAGATTGTGATGACTCAGACTCCAGAATCCTTGTCTGTGTCTCCAAGAGACAGCACCACCCTCAACTGCAAAGCCAGTTCCAGTGTGGGTGGCTATATGGCCTGATATCAACAGAAATCAGGACAAGCTCCTTATCTACAGCGCTTCCACCTATCCCTCTGGGATCCCAGACTGGTTCAGTGGCAGTAAGTCTGGCACTGACTTCACTTTTACGATCAGCAGAGGGGATGCTGATGATGACGGAGATTACTACTCTCAACTCATCAGTTGGCAAAAGCAAATGGGACAAATAGCCAGTTTTGGGGGAGGGGGGAGGGGGAGGGAATTGGGTCTGTCCCCCTAGTGGGGCATGGAGGAACGTTCAGGGCAGGGGGTGTGGCAACCCCAGCCTATGCGGCCAGACTTCAGGGATGCCAGGCAGTTTGGGCCATCTCCACACAGAGGAATCGGGGGGGCAGAGGTTCGGGTGAGCTCCGTGCAGTGTCCCATTTTCCTTTTGGAAAATACGATCACCTGACTAATAAACTACGTAGTACACAATTGTTTAATGCCTTTTTGTCCCTCACACGTATGTATTTAAATTGACAATCTAAAGGGAGCAGAAGAGACCTGCTGGGACTGAAACAGTGTCACTGCAACATTGCTTATTAGGTCAGCAAA